>NW_028227069.1:0-17400 GCF_052327205.1 Somniosus microcephalus
AGAAAAATAGGAGCAGGTTAGGCCATTCGGCCATTCGAGTCTGCTTCGCCATTCAATATGATCATGGCTGATCCTCTATCTCAATACCATATTCCTGCTCTCTCCCCATACCCCTTGGTGCCTTTTGTGTCTAAAAATCGATCTATCGCCTTCTTAAATATATTCAGTGACTTGGCCTCCACAACCTTCTCTGGTAGAGAATTCCATAGTTACATCAACCTCTGAGTGAAGACATTTCTCCTCATCTCAGTACTAAATGTCATGTCCTACCCTGTATCCTGAAGCTTTGACGCCTCGTTCTAGACCCCCTGCATCCAGACTGTCTAGCCCTGTCAGAATGTTATGCGTTTCAATGAGATCCCCTCTCATTCTTCTAAACTCTAGTGAATACAGGCCTAGTCGACCCAATCTCTCCTCATACGACGGTCCTGCCATCCCAGGAATCAGTCTGGTGAACATTCGCTGCAATCCCTCTATGGCAAGTATATCCTTTCTTAGGTGAGGAGACCAAAACTACACACAGTACTCCAGGTGTGGGCTCACCAAGTCCCTGTATAACTGTAGTAAGACATCATTGCTCCTGTACTTAAATCCTCTTGCAATGAAGGCCAACATAACATTTGCCTTCCTAACTGCTTGCTGCACCTGCACGTTTGATTTCAGTGACTGGTGTACAAGGATACCCAAGCCCCTCTGTACATCAACATTTCTCAATCTATCAACATTTAAATAATTATTCCGACCGACGTGGATAACTTCACGCGTGAGCCTTCTTGGAAATGCCTATCGTCATCCAACCCAGAGACTAGAAAAACCTTTCTGTTCACCTTATCACATTTAAATTCAGAGTAAAACTGCGCATTCAAACGCCACCAATGAGAATACGAGACAATCAGTTCCGAGTTCGCTTTCAGTCGCATTTATAGGTCCAAAATCATATCCGAATTGCTTTGTTTATTGGCATCATGCTACCACCAAACATACACATGAAATAGTTTCGACAAATCTGAAGTGGTTAAAATACATTTAACCTTAACCCCAGATACAACAGCCAAGTGGGACGCTATTTTAGATCTAATTTTATTCGTTTCCTCCCTAATGGTTTCTCAATTTGCCCTTTGGGAAGAGGACCACAGAAAACTGGATTTAGTCTGTGGTGTGCGATCTGCTGTTGCAGTCACTTTGATCTGCACGCAAGCGAGGGAGTAAAATTCAACCTTAGTGGGGGCGCAGAATGGGTAGTCGTGGGATCGACCACCGATTATACTCTGGCCGGGATTATGCTGACCTCGGCTGGTCCGTGAAGGGCGACGCCGCTGGCGGGCCCCGACCCCGCTGCTCGCTCCGCACGCGGTACAAAATGAATTTCCCTTGATGGGGCTTGTTTCCCGGCCAACTGGAGGAAGCGGATCTGGTGACGTCATTCGATGATGCGTCATCTGCCCGTGTCCTTCAAGGGACCATGGACAACTTTAATTTGATATTTGTGCTGTCAGTGTTCTACAGCATTGATGCGCTGCAAACACTGACAAGCATTGCACTAAGGCACAGGGCTCCACCAAGGTCTCTCATGACTCCCTGCATATGCTTATGGAGGGAGTCACAGCACGCAGGGAGGTCCACGTCCCTTACAATCGGCAGAAGAGACCTCCCCAGGAGATCAACACAGCCTGGTTGCACATTGCAGAAGAGGGCTCAAGTAGCGATGTGGTCAGGAATACAAATCTGGTAGCAGTAAAATTGACAATCAAGCCATTGGATTGTTGTAAAACCCCAGCGGTACACTATCGACTAACGATCAACTAATTGCTCATTCCTTTAGGCAAGGAAAACTGGCACCCGGCCTATATGTGTCTCCAGTCTCGCACCAATGTGGGTCACCCTGAACTGTACTCTGAAAAGGCCTAGGAAATCATGCAGTTGTAAAAAAAAACCTTCAAGGACAAGGCGGGGCACCATCACATTCTCATGTCAAAGGGATGGGCCCAAAAGCACTTAGAAAATAAAGATGGAAAACTTACTCTGTAAACGAGACAAATCAATTATATTTAAACTAGTTTACCTGCTTTCGAAAATGCAGAAGCAGATTTAAAACAATTTGCCTATTTTCTTGCCCATTTCTCTTCTGCTCTTGAAATTGAATCAGATATGTGTCCAATTGCACAATTAGCCCTCCTGTACCATTCACCCTCACTCAACTGACCATTCTTCAAGCGTCAGTCCCAATGGTGACTGCGGGTGGAACATGAAACTAGAGCTAGAATTGGGCCATAGGGGACATGCACGCATAAACCCGCACCTTGTAGCAGGCGTCACGAGTGCAAAGTAGATACAGATGAGAAAATAAAATTTGGGCCGTGCGGATGAACGACGCTGCAGATTCCATACAGAGTATCAAATTGTTTTTGAAATTGCTCCATGGATTATTTTTTATCTCCACTACTCTAACTGGAAGTCCCTGCCACATGGTGACCGCAACTGTGTGAAAATAAATCTTCATGATATCAGTCTTAAATTTACAGTCTGCTCGTTTGCACTTGTGTCAACTTGTCCTACAATCACTGCTTAGCTGTCAGTAGTAATCCCAAATTACCTTTACAATCCTATTTTATACATAAGGATCGTAGAATTATCAAAACTTTCAGCACAAGAGGCCATTCGGCCCGTCCTGCGTGTGCTGCCCCTTTGAAAAAGCATCCGTGATTAATCCCACATCCCTGCATTTGGTCCGTAACAGTATAAGTTCCTCATCCTCAAGTACCTGTCCAACAACCTTTAAAAATTATTTATGAAATCAGCTTCCACCATTTTCGAGTGAAAAAAACTCCTCGTCGCCCCTCTAGATATTTTGTCAATGATTTTTAGCCTATGGCCTGTAGTTATTGCACCGCTCGCCAGTGCGAATAGTTTTTCTCTACTATATCAAAACCTCTCATCATCTTGTAAACCTCTATTAGGTCACCTCTTAAACTTCTTTGTTCCAAGGAGAACAGTCCTACCTTTTCCAACTTCTCCTCATAACTGAAGTCCCTCATCACTAGTAATATCCTAGCAAACCGCCTCCATATCCTCGCTAAGACCTTTACATCATCATGAAGTGTGGTGCCCAGAATTGTCGACAATACTCCACTTGAGGCCTGAGCAGTGATTATAAAGTTCGAGCATGATCTCTTTGCTTTTTATATTGCATTCCTCTATTTATAAACCCAAGTAACCCATATGATTTTTTAAACCATTTTATCAAGTTGCCCTGCATCATTTAAGGATTTGTGTAAAAGGACACCAAGGTCCCTCTGCTCATCTACACTTTTCAAAATCGTGCCGTTTTCAGTATACAGTCTTTCCATATAAGTCCTCCCAAAGTGCATCACTTCACACTTCTCCGCATTGAAATCCATCTGCCCTGCTTCTGCACATTTCGCAATCCTGTCTATGTCGTATCGAAGCCTGTAACAATCGCCATCTCTATCTACTACTTTACCAAGTTCCGCATCATCTGCGAATATTAAAATTCTCCTCCCTACAGCCGATTCTAGGTCGTTTATCAGAATTAAATAGAGTAATGGACCCAAAACTGATCCTTGGGAACACCACTGCAAACCACCTCCAAGTCTGAAAAACATCTATCCACCACGACCCTTTGCTTCCTGTCACTGAGCCAATTTTATATCTATACCGCCATTTTCCCCTTAATTTCATGGGCTTGCATCCTCTTAATAAGCCTCCTGTGCGCAATGTGTCCAATACCGTCCGAAACTCTATTCATACAACATCTACTGCATTACATTGATCAACCTTTTCTGTTACCTCATCAAAGAATGCAATCAACGTAGTCAGACAAGATTTGCCTTTAGCAAATCCATGCTGGCTCTCCTTGATTAACCCATGCCTTTCCAAATGAAAGTTTATTTAGTCCCTTGTAATGTCTCTATAAACTTCTCCACTGCCGATGTTAGGCTGACTGGCCTGTGGTTTCCTGGTTTATCCCTCTCCCCTAACTTGAATAGAGGTATAACATTAGCAACCCTCCAGCACTACTCCTGTATCCAATGAGAATTGAAAGATTTTGACCAATGCCTCTGCTATTTCTATGTTTGCTTCTTTCAGCAACCTAGGATGCATTCCATCTTCCTTTGTGAAGACAGATGCAAAGTATTCATTTAATAGTTTAATCATGTTCTCTGCCTCGACATGAAGATTTCCCTGTGGTCCATTGATAGCCCAAATTTATCCCAGCTAACTACTTACACTTTATATGCTTAGAACATGTTTTAGGGTTCATTTTAGCATTGCTTGCTAATCTTTTCTCGTAACCTCTCCTTGCCTCCCAAATTAACTTTTTCAATTCCCTCCTGTACTTTCCATAATCCTCCTGGTTACTAATTGAATCTTCCTCCTGAAATTTGTCATAAGCCTCCTTTTTCTGTTTTATTTTAACTTGTATTTCCTTTTTCATCCAGGGCGCATTAACTTTGGATGCGCTACCTTTGCCCTTGAAAGGAATAGGCTTAGTTTGCACCTGAACTATATCTTCCCTGAATGTCTTCCATTGCTCCGTTACTGCTCTACCCTGCAATCGCCTTTTACAATCTATCTCTGCTAGGTCCCGCCTTAAACCACTGAAATTACCTCTTCCCCAGTTGACCACTTTTGTCTTCGATATTTTCTGGTCTCTTTCCATACTTATTTTAAACCGAATTATGTTGTTGTCACTTTTAGTTAGATGATCTCCTACGGTAACACACACCACTTGCCCTACTTCATTTCCCAGAACCAGATCCAACACTGCTTCCTTCCTCGTTGGACTGGAGACATATTGATCGAGAAAGTTCTCCTGTACACGTTTCAGAAATTCCTCTCCTTCTCTACCCTTAGCACTATGTTTTGCCCAGTCAAAATTAGGGTAATTAAAATCTCCTATTATTACTACTCTATCTGTTTTACACGCTTTGAAATCCGCCGAAAAATATGCTCATCTGTCTCCTTCCCACTGTTTGGAGCTCTGTAAGTAAAACTTCCAACAGTGTAACAGCTCCCCCTCTGTTCCTCAACTCAAGCCAAATAAATTCAGTCGTAGAACCATCTAGCATATACTTTCTAATTAGAACTGTAACATTATCTTCAATCAATGCTGCCACCGCACCCCCCCCCCCTGCTCTTTATCCTTCTCTATCATTCCTGAATACTTGGTAACCAGGAATATTAAGAACCAATTCCTGGCCTTGTTTTATTCATGGTGTGGAGATGCCAGAGTTGGACTGGGGTGGACAAATATGGACCCACGGCGAAGAATCACTGAAAAGACTACACGATAACATCAACAAGTTCCATCCCACCATCAAACTCACCATGGGCTACTCCTCAGAATCAGTCTCATTCCTGGACACACGAATCTCCATCAAAGACAGACACCTCAGCACTTCACTCTACCGCAAGCCCACGGACAACCACACGATGCTTCACTTCTCCAGCTTCCACCCTAACCACGTTAAAGAAGCCATCCCCTATGGACAAGCCCTGCGGATACACAGGATCTGCTCAGACGAGGAGGAACGCGATGGACACCTACAGACACTGAAAGACGCCCTTGTAAGAACGGGGTATGATGCTCGACTCGTCGATCGACAGTTCCGACGGGCCACAGCGAAAAATCGCATAGACCTCCTCAGAAGACAAACACGGGACACAACCAACAGAGTACCCTTCGTCGTCCAGTACTTCCCCGTTGCGGAGAAACTATGCCATGTTCTTCGCAGCCTTCAACATGTCATCGATGACGACGAACACCTCGCTAAGGCCATCCCCACGCCTCCACTACTCGCTTTCAAACAGCCGCCTAACCTCAAACAGACCATCGTTCGCAGCAAATTACCCAGCTTTCAGGAGAACAGCGACCACGACACCACACAACCCTGCCACAGCAACCTCTGCAAGACATGCCAGATCATCAACACAGATACCATCATCACACGTGAGGACACCACCCACCAGGTACATGGTACATACTCATGTGACTCGGCCAACCTCATACGTGGCAGGAAAGGATGCCCCGGAGCATGGTACATCGGCGAGACCATGCAGACACTGCGACAACGGATGAACGGACACCGCGCAACAATCACCAGGCAGGAGTGTTCCCTCCCAGTCGGGGAACACTTCAGCAGTCAAGGACATTCAGCCTCCAATCTTCGGGTAAGCATTCTCCAAGGTGGCCTTCGAGACACACAACATGCAAAATCGTCGAGCAGAAACTGATAGCCAAGTTCCGCACTCATGAGGACGGCCTCAACCGAGATCTTGGGTTCATGTCACGCTACATGTAACCCCACCTGATGCAGGGTCATCCAGACTCGAGTCGACATTGGCTTGTTCTCTCTACACAGATGCGGCCGGACCTGCTGTGATTTCCAGCCAAAAAAAATGTTTTTTGTCTGTTTTTTTGTTTTTCATACAGACCCCAGCATCTGCAATATTTGACCCCTTGTGACCCCACCTCATTGTTCTTTGATGTAATGTTTCCCTGACTGACCTGTTTGGACACCATTCACACCTTTGACTGCTGTGATTATCTCTCTGCCGAGGTGTGATAAATGGCAGTTGGAAAGGTTACCTGTAAACATCTGACATGATTCTCTGACTATATAAGCTGTGTCTTTATGCATTTCTCCACTTCACCTGAAGAAGGAGCAGCGCTCCGAAAGCTTGTGATTTCAAATAAAGCTGTTGGACTATAACCTGGTGTTGTGTGACTTCTTACATTTGTTTTATTCAGGTCTCTATTAATGCAACCACGTCATAATCCCATACAGCAATTTGTGCCTGCAGCTCAATAACCTTATTAATTAAACTGCAGACTTTGACCTACATACACAACTTCATTTCTGTTGACTGCTTCAGATATGGATGACGACCCAAGCCTAATTGATTACTATTCTATCCAGTGCAGGAGCAGTTAGCTCAATCATGCCACTAATGTAATAGTTGTTTCTGAGGTCACCGAATACAGAAGACTCCAAGGACGATGGCTTCCCCCCAAAAAGCGAGGAGATCATGGTAAGCAACCATGCAATCTGAATCGATACAGATATATAGTGAATGGGTTGAGTGTCAGCATGAATGTTCACTGAACGTAAATATGTAAACCAAACTCACATCGGACATTTGATCGGAGGATGGTGCTAATGGGATTCTCATAGGCTGTGGCAAACACTGCAGTCATTTAATAGGAGCCACGAGGACAGCACTTCTGATTTCAGGTGGATCTGGGGGCTATGATCGGGCAACAGGATGAGGGGATTCACTATAATGTACAACAAACTATAGCCTACACGATCAGCCATTCCACTTTCACTGTTGTTTTCTCATTTGTTAGTTTCAACGTTCATAGGAAATAATACCAGAATGTTAATAGGGATGAGGTTGGCCAGTCTGTTCATCCGACAGTTCACCATCACAGCTGAAATCAAGCGTGTTGTTACATTTGCAAAACCAAGGACCAGACAAATATGCTCCTCCTATTTACAGCTGAACGTGAGTCGCTGGATTTTGACATGTGCATTTAAGCTCATTAACATGGCGAACTCGATTGGTTAGCGTAATGGCGCTCGGGCATTCAATGCAGACATGATTTGTTTTACTCTGATCAGGGTTTGCTGTAGAAATAGGCGGAACAAAATACACCAGTAAAATTAACAACGCTTTATCACCACAAGAACAAGAAAGGAGCACTCACAGTCTGGAGTTTTCGTCGTGTTTCCGACAAGAGAGAAGTGCAATCTGGAGGAAAACATGTTTGCCTAACTGAGCTACACGAGTAGTTACAATACACCTAAGTATCCTAGATCTTTTAAGTGGGTGCACTAAACCCTGAGTCTGCACGACTCTCCGTCCGCAATGCAGTCTGAACAAAGGAAATATATCAATTGAAATTGTACATTTAGGCACGTGATATTACACACCACTCTAGATCACGTGCAAACCCCTGGCTTCCAAAGCCCCAGGAACTTGGTGGTCCCTTGCAGCTTATGGCCAGTCTAATGTTCGTCACTCAGCATGGCGGTGAGCTCCGCGCTTTTGTGCATATCTTTGGTGGGAGTTCTTTACAGAGGTGTGTTTGTTTATCTTACCGCTCCATGCTTATCGAAAAAAAGCTAACGTTAACAAAATACGTCATCTTTTGTGCACATTTCTTTCTTTCGTTTTTCTCATTGTTTTATTAACGTGGTTAATTTTCTTGTTTTTTTCATTCTAAGTCATAATATTTGTTCTTTTTCTAAAGTATGCAAACCATTATGTCAGTATTTTTGATTATTTTCTGATAGCCTCTGAAGTAACTTCCAGCAAAGTGGATCAATTCCCTAAATACATGGAGGTTCCCAGCGGTACAAATGTTTCCATGTTCTGCACATTTCCCATATTTCAAGATGCCCCTGGTGTTTATTGGTGGAGACGGGGCGAGGAGACGTTTCTGGAGCCAGACAGCAGAAAGCAATTTAGTGTAAAAAAGGAAAGTGGGTCATTTGATCTCCTGAATGCGAGTGTCGCCGACTCCGGAGTGTATTACTGTAAAGTAAAACATCATCAAAAATCTATTGGAGCTGGAAGTGGCTCTCGGCTTATTGTGTACGGTAAGTGTCATTGTGCCGGGGAGTGGGAGATTCTCAGCAGTGTGCGATATATTTAAAACTCAATGGTGGGGGTAATTTGAACTTTTATCACTGGCCGAAACCCTGGCGATAGCAAATTCGTTTTACACTTCTCCCGATTTTCTTTCCCATTGACCCCGGTGTACAACGCCCGCCGATTCGCTAGCGCCCGTTTTGCGCTACTGCCCCAGATCAATTTCACCCTTCCTTGTCTGCATGACATTTCAAAGTGCTTTGCATCCAATGAGTTCTTTTGGAAGTGCAGTTACAATTGTTATGGAGGCAAGATACTGAAATAGTATAAATGTTTAAATCTTGGCTTGAAATTAATAACTGGAATTAGATAGCCAAATTCCTTCTCACGAAAATAACAGTGCCAAGTAGCGACAATAGCAACTATTTTAACACTTCCTAGGTCAGGTATTTTATACTTCATTAAAGGCCAGCTACTGAAACCCAAGAATATGCCTTCATTACAAATTCAGCAGACCAATGTCCTGCTACAATCGGGGTTATTGCACACACCAGGGCACATTTTGGCCCCAATGCTTGAAATTGCCAATCAAATATTTTCTGTACAGAATTGTCCAAAATCTGGAATTCTCTCTCCCAGAATGCTGTGAGACAATTGAAGCTTTCAATATTGAGATGGATTGATTGTTGTTAGGTGCGGGTATCAAGAGATGTGGCGTTAAGTGGACAAATGGATTTGAGGCACAGTTTAGCCATCATCTAACTGAAAGGCGGAGCAGACTCGAGGAGCTAAATGGCTTCCTCCTGTTCCTATATCCGCACTTTAGGCTGTGCACTTGCTTCCACTGAAAACTTATTTCAGACTGCCAAGCTCATTTCACAAAGGAAACTTATAGTCCCTTGAGAGAGGAAAGGTTGGTCTTACCGTCAATGCTGGACTCCTCCCCAAGTCCTAGACCTTGTAAGAGTGTAGAAACGCAATGCCCCTGCTTGGACCTCTGTCTCACGCCAATTGGGCTTTCTTTCATACACTTACAACCTGTAAAGTGGGGCAGATTATCGCCGAAATTGCTATATACGCTTGGGCTCCCTCATTTGTAATTCATGATTTCCATTTACACTCTTCCAATCCCACACGGAAGTTATGGCAGGAGATTAAGTCAACACTTTCGTCCTCTTCCTCCACGAAAATTCTACCGCATTATATATTATACCTAAACAGATCAGTGGTAAAGGAATGGAGGAATTCCGAGCTTTGGTTGGGCAGTCAACACGTTGCTGCTGGGAATAAAGGCTAACATAACTTTGCAAGTTAATAAAGCCCCTGATTTAAAAGTTTGCTATTACTACAAAGTCGGGAAAGTAAACATTTAAAGAAAAGATGTAACCGAGATTGTTTGTAATAAACTGACAAAAGAATGCAAACATAATAAGCGACTCTACTTCCAGCTAAAGGGTGACTGTTACTCTAGCGGAAAAAGTTTCACATTAGTAAAAGACGATTGTAGGACTGATATAAGCAGTATCCTCTTCAGGCAAAACGTGTTCAACAGACCGAATAGACTTGGGGAAGGACAAAACCCCTGGAATTAGATAAGACGTTCACTCTGCGTTAGGATTTCCTATTCGGTTTCCCTCATCTGTATGGATGTTGTGATCTACACAGAGATACATCATTACCAATATAACCCTTTCATGACCTGAAAAATATTCTAGCCCTCGGTTCGCGCGCTGGAGAAATAAATGTATGAAAGCAGCACAATCTGAAATCTCCACCATAGAAACTGCAATGCTGAGTTAGTAAGTGTAATGCACGAATTTTAATCTATAGATATACCAGCATCCTGATTGCTATCTGTGTAGACATCAGAGATATTTCGATATATTGGTAAGAATTCTTCTTCTCAATATTCACCATTTATATAAAACATGTTTGCAATATATGAAATATCTAAATAGCGACCGATATTGAAATAAAAAACACGAAATGTTTAATTCACCAAAGATTATTAATGAATGACGATTAGCAATTCCACTGTTCGTGCAGACTGGGTTGCGCTCTCTCCCATATAGTAGAACAGGAACCTCACTCGGGGTCACTGCTGCCAACCAGAATCCCGCGCCAGGATCTGATACTCCTTTCAGAACAGTGACGCGTGCCTCCCTGCATGTTAGCAGCCCTGGGGGATTCACCCTCTTTGCGTACCGTTTCCAATACATTCCGTCATTTTGCTGTGCGCCGTAAAACTATTTATAAAATAAATGCAAACTCGAAGTTTAAACAACGAGAGCGCGGATAACTCTTGTGACAGTAGGACTGTAACAGTATAACGAGAGTAGGCAAATTAAAAGGTGTTCCTTTAAATTGAAAAAAATACTTTTTTTCTGTTAAAGTTCCCCCAACTCCCCTGAAAATCGCTCCTGTTGAAGGGATTTTAGCGACTTCTCTAAAACTCGAGTGCAAAACGTTTGCCTTTTACCCGGAGCATTTAGAAATCTCCTGGCGAAGAAATGGTGTCGAAATTCTGACCGGAATAGCAACTGTGAAAAGCAGGAGCGCGGAGGGACTGTTTGAGGTTTCCAGCTCATTGGAAGAAGCCCAGCCTGCCCAGAGCGGAGTTGTTTATACATGTCTGGTGTCTCATGTCTCTCTTCTGGTGCCCGCCAGTGTCAGCTACGCCGTCAAGCAAGGTAAGATTAAGACAGATTATGCGTGGAGCTGCCGCGAACATCCTTCAAGGGCATTTCTTCGATTACCCAAATTTCATTGAGTGTTATTAACCTACATATTGACGGCATCAGCAAATCCAGGACTATTACTAGAAGTGGCTACTCCATATAGTTCATTAATAGACGAGACAGCATTGAAACTAAAATAGACCGGGTAGAGCTCTGTCTTGGAATCTACTGCTCCGCAGACACAGCCTTTACTTATCACTTTCCAATTCTCCCCGAACGTCATGAGGCTGAATTTGCTTCAAAAGCCTCAGGCGCAGAACTTTTGCAAGCATCTTCCAAAAATATAAGGAAACTATTACCTGGATTTCCTCCATCCACTGAGCAACTTCTCTCCTCAATTTCTTGTAGATTGACGAAGCAAGGCGCATTGCTTCTAAATCTACTCTGGCTACCACAATAGCTATGGATTCTTCAGACCAATAAATAAGTTTCTGAAATGTTCGGAACCGTTCTTTATCACTGTGGATGTTAGAGTAAACTTAAGGAATGGTGGAAATTACTGTGCAGATGGAAACATTTTGGCACTTGGCCCCTGTGCTGGTGAGGACCAGTCTCCCATGAAGGGAGTCTACGCCAGGCTACTTGTATGAAAATGAGGAACCTTAAGGCATGTAAGGCGGCCCGATACACTGCGCAGGTTTCCGCAGACAGCCAGCTGGGCAGCAAACTAAACCGGGAGTATCATGATCAGGTCATGGGGGGAGGGGGTGCCCGGGTTGCAGCATCCCAGATTACCGTTATGGGGCCCACAGGAGCCCTCTTGCTTTTCCTAGTCAAGCAAAAATAATTTAAATGCACATGTTCAGATCTCTTTATCTCTGTCGCTAGTAAAACTGGCCACAGAGTGCAAGGCGTAACAGTTCTAACCTGAAACGCCCATCGGGATCCTATGTTCACCATAGAAACACGATTTGGATATGAAGATTACCCTACTGCCTGAGACAAAGGCGATAGCCCCTAGCAGCAGGCCCTCTCTGACAGTGGAAGGCTTCGTTGTCGGCGTTAAAATGCTGCTAAATCTACCGACCCCGTTTTGAGGCCATTATCGCACCGTTAACGCCGATTTAGGCAAGTTCAAATCGATCCCCACGGTGTTCGGATTAAAGTAACTATTTAACGGACCTCATGGCTTTGTATAAACCAATCATTGTTGTTTCCATTCGATAATATCTATATACACCAGTTTTATATCTTGCTTTTAATCCAACATTGTAGGTCACAATTTCAGCATTCGGGTCCTCATGATTGCTCGGCTTGTTCTGGGTTTTTTGATAATTCTTGCACTGACGGGAATTATTGTGGACCATGTAAAAATAACTTCCATTGCAGGTAAGAAAACACTTCATTAATTCAGGAAATCGTATTTGAAGTATACACACAGATAGGATTGGATTTATGGAGATGAGAAATGTATTTTTGCCAGCTGTTTGTTTGTAAGCAGCGGCATAGAGCAGCAGCTGATTAAAAAGGGCAAGATCCCGAACACCTGACATTAAAAGGAGCGGGGCAGAGAGCAGCAGCTGATAACAGACAAACGGAGGGAAAACTCAAAAAATGACATCATTTTCCGTATAGAGTGAGGAGTGGCGGGAGCCGAGAAATCATAGATAATTGTTTAATTTCTCATCTATCAAAGTATTACCACCATAGTATGGTTAAGCTAAACAAATAAATCTGAGATCTGAGAAAACGGCGAGGTCGAGAGCGGCAGGAAGTAAATGGGTATGATGTAATTGCCATTACAGAGACATGGTTGCAGGGTAACCAAAGCTGGGAACGGAATGTTCCAGGGTACTCATTTAGGAAGGACTGACATAAAGGAAAAGGAGGTGGCGTAGTGCTGTTAATAAGGGAAACGATCGGTATGGTAGAGATAAAAGATCTTGTCTTGGCAGATCGTGATGTAGAACTGGAATCAGTTTGGGTGGAGCTAAGAAACAGCAAAGGGTGGAAAAATTGGTGGGAGTTGTGTAAAGGCCACCAAACAGTAATGGTAATGCAGGGCACAGTATCAATCAAGCGATTAGAACTGCATGTAGCAAGGGCAATACAGTAATCATGGTGGACTTTAGTCTACATAATGACTGGGCAAATTAAATTACCACTAATGGTGTGGAGGACGAATTCTTGGAATGCCTGCAAGATGGTTTCCTGCACCATAATGTGCAGGAACCAACCAGGGCACAGGTTATTCTGGATCTGGTACTGTGCAATGAGAAAGGGCTAATCAATAATCCTGTGGTAAAGGGGCCTTTAGGGATAAGTGACCATAATATGATTGAATTTTACATTAAGTTTGCGAGTGATGTTGTGCAATCTAAAACTAAGGTCTTCCATATAAGCAGAGGAAACTACAAGGGTATGAGGGGCAGGTTGGCCATGGTAGATTGGGAGACTACACTAAAAGGTATGAAGGTGGACATACAATGGCTAACATTCAAGGAAATAATGCATAATTGGCAACAAACATATATTTCTCTAGGGCATAAAAAGTCAAAAGGAAATGTGATCCATCTATGGCAAACAAAATAAATTAAAGCTAGTATTAAGTCAAAGGAGGAAGCGTATGAAGTTGACAGAAAAAGCAGTCAGCCTGAGGATGAGGATCTTTTTAGAAATCAGCAAAGGGGGACCAAGAAATTGATAAAGAAAGGGAAAACTCGCGAAAAATATAAAAACAGATTGTAAAAGCTTCTATAGGTATGTGAAAAGGAAAAGACTGGCGAAGGTAAATGTAGGTCCTTTACAGTCAGAGACGGCAGAATTTATAATGGGGAATGAGGAAATGGCAGGGAAATTAAATAAATACTTTTTTTCTGTCCTCACGGTGAGAGATTGGGAAATGTTGATGTTCAGAGGGACCTGGGTGTCCTTGTACACGAATCACTGAAAGTTAACATGAAGGTACAGCAAGCAAATAGGAAAGCAAATGGCATGTTGGCCTTTATTACAAGAGGATTTGAGTATAAGAGTAAAGACGTCTTTCTGCAATTATATGGGGCCCTGATGAGATCACACATGGAGCATTGTGTACAGTTTTCGTCTCCTTACCTAAGGAAGGATATATTTGCCATAGAGGGAGTGCAACGAAGGTCCACCAGACTGGTTCCTGGGATGGGCGGATTGCCCTATGAGGAGAGATTGAGTAGACTAGGCCTATATTCTCTAGCGTTTGGAAGAATGAGAGGCGATCTCATGTGGGCATAGAGAGTGAGTACCGACAGACATCACATGGTCGATCCCGATCACGACCTCATTAGACAGGCAATTTCCAGCAGCGGCCCCTGGGTAACAGTCAGATGCAGGATATAATGCTAATTGCCCTCTTCCTCTCCCTGGTCTTTCAGGCCAGTTTTAGCGTTTCAAGTGCTAACGGAACTGGGATAATTTAACACAACACAGATAGGCAATCCAACCTGGCATCTTCTGGTTTGTATGGCTCGGTGCTATACGCATGGGTTCCTTAAGATGTAGATTTGTTCAGTGTGAAATGTAATTATTTGTGTGCAAGAGATTATTGGACATCAGGTGAGTGCAGACGGTTCGAAGGTTTTCATTCAGATATTCATATAACTAAGAGCAGTATTTTTGTTTCAATTCTACATTAAGTGCAGTGAAAACGATTCCGTGCGACATCGGTTATGGTTTAGGTAATCGGTTGTTAATTTTTATATTAGGTAATTCTAATATGGAAAAGATAAAGTACACAATTACACATACACAATCATCATGTGTGAAAGAATATCGCCGAATGAAAGTTATTAAACACAAATGTAAATTTTTGCACCCTAATATTTTGTGACATCCTGAGATGACGGCATATTTATTTAAAATTGAGGAACGATTGTCTTCGTCCTGGAATGATTTAATGTAAGATTATTTTGATAATTATTGTCGAATCACAATGAAAGGATATAATTGAAGAGCGTTCCTTTAATTTAATAGTTGGATGTTTATGCTGTTGTGAGTGTGGCTGCGAGTTTATTTATATTGATGCTGACGTGCTCTAAAGGGCACCGCGTCTGGATAGAAAAGAGAAAAAATAAACAAGGTAATTGCATTATTTAAATGCCCTCATTCTGTGCCGTAAATTCCTATGACTCTATGACTCTGGTGTTGTTTTTAATGACCAGGTAAAGAACAGCTGATAATCTCTGCCTCCGCTGCTCACAGTTCCACGAGAGCAATTGCTCAGTCTTTGGGAAAAAATAACGCGTGTCCAGGCACAGCTGGGAATTAAAAACAGAAACATACGAAAGCAGGGAACGCGATGAAGGAGCCGCAGTCGAAACGGATAAAAGATTCCTGCAGCCCTCGCTTACAGCCGGTTTCCATTATACCTCGCTACACACTCTTTCTGCAGCATTAGATTATACAAAGGCAACTGCTAGTTGGCTATTGTATTTAATGAGCTTATTGCATTCTATGTAAATGCAATGTTAAGAAGGGGGAGCGGGTTGTACCTGACACTTCTTGTGCTTATTTTTTGCTGGCTGACGCGTATCTTGATGGACGAATGTTACCAGCTGACGATACTTTTCAATAAACCTAAGTGTTGATATTTATACGTGACAAGTTGTATCGAGTGTGTAAACCTTTCATATGTCTTATAGTTTACTGATGTAAAATGAAGTGCCTTAGAGAGAAAGTTCCTTTCATAGAATTATAAATACGAGACGCGTTGGAGGCCCATTAATATCTGACATTGATTGCACTCAAAGTCCACCATCAGAATTTATGTCATGGGCGAAACCAATTTAAATGAAAGTTTGCTCTTTGAAGAGAACGTTGGACATTGTGAGCCAGGAATGGTTAAAAATACGCGGTCACATTGTGGGATACATTATATTCGGCATTTCTACGGAAACAAATGGGAGGAGCGAAGCAGTAATTGCGACGGGAACAGTGAAATAATATTCGTCCACCCGTAGTCTTTCTTCGACTGAACTTGAGAGGTTCCAAACATTTGGACCCAAAGACATCTTATTGCAATGGGCAATTAAAAGACAATAACGAGAGATAAATAGCTAATTAGTTAATCACACTAACTAACAGCTAATTTACTTAACATCACCTCAAGTGACCAAAGTGTTCAAGAAATAAACTACAGTTTACCAACTAATAAAGACGTTAATTAATTAATTAAATAATGAATTAAGACTTGGCAGTACAGGCATTGTGTCGGGATTTTAGTATGTGGGAGTTTGTGGACAACGAGTCTATCCCAGACAGACACAGTGAGGTGAGAGTATTTACCCTTGACAGCATTTGACTGAGTGTGGCATCAAGGAGCCCTTGTAAAATTGAATTAAATGGGAATCAGGGGGGAAACTCTCACAAAGGAAGATGGTTGTGGTTGTTGGAGGTCAATCATCACAGCCCCAGGATATCGCTGAAGGAGTTCCACAGGGCAGGCCCAATCATCTTCAGATGTTTCATCAATGACCTTCCCTTCATCATAAGGTCAGAAGTGGGGAAGTTCACTGATGATTGCGCAGTATTCAGTTCCACTCGCAAATCCTCACATATTGGGGCAGTAATTCCTCCCCAAACGCGTGAGTATGGAATGGGTACTCACGCGTCTGGCCGGAGGAAATGCCGGTTTTCAGCATGCACAGCGCATGCGCTGAAAACCGGCATTTCCTCTCCTCTAACCCAAGAGTTGAAGAGGCTAGCGCGTGCGCTGTAGGGGGCAGCGCGTGCGTCTTGGATTTCCTCTGTTTTGGGGGATTTGCGCATGTGTGAAGGCCTCCGGTCTTTACGCTTGTAAAAAGCACACGTAAGTATTTATTTTTACAGGTAAGTGGTGTTTTAGTGTAACTTAGAATTTTTTTTCCACAGGTTTATTATTTTAAAGAATCTACAATAAGGTAAGTTTAGTTTTAGACTCTTTTTATTAAAAATTTATTTTTTTCAAAAAAAAAATTATTGTTTAAATTATTTTTTTTAACTTATTTATACTTAATTTAATGATTGGGATGTTTTTTAAATTTTTATTTAAAGTTTAAATAGTGTTTTGGGCCCCCGTAGTTTCCATGAGTTT
>NW_028227070.1:0-17394 GCF_052327205.1 Somniosus microcephalus
AGTGAGTGAGTGTCAGTGAGTGAGTGTGTGTGAGTGTCAGTGAGGTGAGTGTCAGTGAGTGTGTGTCAGTGAGTGAGTGTCAGTGTGTGAGTGTCAGTGAGTGAGTCTCATTGAGTCTCGTGTCGGTGAGTGAGTGTCAGTGAGTGAGTGTCAGTGAGTGAGTGTCAGTGAGTGAGTGTCAGTGAGTGAGTGTCAGTGAGTGAGTGTCATTGAGTGAGTGTCAGTGAGTGAGTGTCAGTGAGTCAGTGTCAGTTAGTGGGTGTCATTGAGTGAGTGTCATTGAGTGAATGTCAGTGGAGTGAGTGTCAGTGAGGTGAGTGTCATTGAGTGAGTGTCAGTGAGTGAGTGTCATTGAGTGAGTGTCAGTGAGTGAGTGTCAGAGAGTGAGTGTCAGTGAGTGTGTGTCATTGAGTATCAGTGAGTGGAGTGTAAGTGAGTGAGTGAGTGTCAGTGTGTGAGTGTCATTGAGTGAGTGTCAGTGAGTGAGTGTCATTGAGTGAGTGTCAGTGAGTGAGTGTCAGAGAGTGAGTGTCAGTGAGTGTGTGTCATTGAGTGAGTGTCAGTGAGTGAGTGTCAGTGAGTGAGTGAGTGTCAGTGAGTGAGTGACAGTGAGTGAGTGTCAGTGAGTGAGTGTCAATGAGTGAGTGTCAGAGAGAGGGTGTCCGTGAGAGAGTGTCAGTGAGTGAGTGTCAGTGAGTGAGTGTCATTGAGTGAGTGTCAGTGAGTGAGTGTCAGTGAGTGAGTGTGTGTGTGTCAGTGAGTGAGTGTCAGTGAGTGTGTGTCAGTGAGTGAGTGTCAGAGTGTGAGTGTCAGTGAGTGAGTGTCATTGTGTCTGTGTCGGTGAGTGAGTGTCAGTGAGTGAGTGTCAGTGAGTGAGTGTCAGTGAGTGAGTGTCAGAGAGAGGGTGTCAGTGAGTGAGTGTCAGTGAGTGAGTGTCAGTGAGTGAGTGTCATTGAGTGAGTGTCAGTGAGTGAGTGTCAGTGAGTGAGTGTCAGTAGTGAGTGTCATTGAGTGAGTGTCATTGAGTGAATGTCAGTGAGTGAGTGTCAGTGAGTGAGTGTCATTGAGTGAGTGTCAGTGAGTGAGTGTCATTGAGTGAGTGTCAGTGAGTGAGTGTCAGAGAGTGAGTGTCAGTGAGTGTGTGTCATTGAGTATCAGTGAGTGAGTGTAAGTGAGTGAGTGAGTGTCAGTGAGTGAGTGACTGTGAGTGAGTGTCAGTGAGTGAGTGGGTCAGTGAGCGAGAGTGTGTGAGTGTCAGTGAGTGTGTGTCAGTGAGTGAGTGTCAGTGAGTGAGTGTCAGTGAGTGAGTGTCAGTGAGTGAGTGAGTGTCAGTGAGCGAGTGTCAGTGAGTGAGTGAGTGCAAGTGAGTGAGTGTCAGGTGAGTGAGTGTCAATGAGTGAGTGTCATTGAGTGTGCGTCAGTGAGTGAGTGTCAGGTGAGTGAGTGTCAGTGAGTGAGTGTCAGTGAGTGTGTCAGTGAGTGAGTGTCAGTGAGTGAGTGTGTGGTCAGTGTCAGTGAGAGGGTGTCAGTGAGTGTGTGTCAGTGAGTGAGTGTCATGTGAGTGAGTGTCAGTGAGTGAGTGTCTGTGAGTGAGTGAGTGAGTGTGAGTGAGTGTCATTGAGTGAGTGTCAGTGAGAAAGTGTCATTGAGTGAGTGCCTGTGAGTGAGTGTCAGTGAGTGTGTGTCAGTGAGTGAGTGTCAGTGAGTGATTGTCAGTGAGTGTGTGTCAGTGAGAGTGTCAGTGTCAGTGGTGAGTGTCAGTGTGAGTGAGTGGTGTGTGTGAGTGTCAGTGTGTGAGTGTCAGTGAGTGTGTGTCAGTGAGTGAGTGTCAGTGAGTGAGTGTCAGTGAGTGAGTGTCATTGAGTGAGTGTTCAGTGAGTGAGTGACAGTGAGTGAGTGTCAGTAAGTGAGTGTCAGTGAGTGAGTGTCAGTGAGTGAGTGTCAGAGAGAGGGCGTCAGTGAGTGAGTGTCAGTGAATGAGTGTCAGTGAGGTGAGTGTCATTGGAGTGAGTGTCATTGAGTGAGTGTCAGTGAGTGAGTATCAGTGAGAGAGTGTAAGTTAGTGAGTGTCACTGAGTGGAGTGTCAGCGAGTGAGTGTCAGTGAGTGAGTGTCAGTGTGTGAGTGTCATTGAGTGAGTGTCAGTGAGTGAGTGTCATTGAGTGAGTGTCAGTGAGTGTAGTGTCAGAGAGTGAGTGTCAGTGAGTATGTGTCATTGCGTGAGTGTCAGTGAGTGAGTGGCAGTGAGTGAGTGAGTGTCAGTGAGTGAGTGACAGTGAGTGAGTGTCAGTGAGTGAGTGTCAGTGAGTGAGTGTCAGAGAGAGGGCGGCAGTGAGAGGAGTGTTAGTGAGTGAGTGTCAGTGAGTGGAGTGTCATTGAGGTGAGTGTCAGTGAGTGAGTGTCAGTGAGTGAGTGTGTGTGAGTGTCAGTGAGTGAGTGTCAGTGAGTGTGTGTCAGTGAGTGAGTGTCAGTGTGTGAGTGTCAGTGAGTGAGTCTCATTGAGTCTGTGTCGGTGAGTGAGTGTCAGTGAGTGAGTGTCAGTGAGTGAGTGTCAGTGAGTGAGTGTCAGTGAGTGAGTGTCAGTGAGTGAGTGTCATTGAGTGAGTGTCAGTGAGTGAGTGTCAGTGAGTGAGTGTCAGTTAGTGAGTGTCATTGAGTGAGTGTCATTGAGTGAATGTCAGTGAGTGAGTGTCAGTGAGTGAGTGTCATTGAGTGAGTGTCAGTGAGTGAGTGTCATTGAGTGAGTGTCAGTGAGTGAGTGTCAGAGAGTGAGTGTCAGTGAGTGTGCGTCATTGAGTATCAGTGAGTGAGTGTAAGTGAGTGAGTGAGTGTCAGTGTGTGAGTGTCATTGAGTGAGTGTCAGTGAGTGAGTGTCATTGAGTGAGTGTCAGTGAGTGAGTGTCAGAGAGTGAGTGTCAGTGAGTGTGTGTCATTGAGTGAGTGTCAGTGAGTGAGTGTCAGTGAGTGAGTGAGTGTCAGTGAGTGAGTGTCAGTGAGTGTGTGTCAGTGAGTGAGTGTCAGTGTGTGAGTGTCAGTGAGTGAGTGTCATTGTGTCTGTGTCGGTGAGTGAGTGTCAGTGAGTGAGTGTCAGTGAGTGAGTGTCAGTGAGTGAGTGTCAGAGAGAGGGTGTCAGTGAGTGAGTGTCAGTGAGTGAGTGTCAGTGAGTGAGTGTCATTGAGTGAGTATCAGTGAGTGAGTGTCAGTGAGTGAGTGTCAGTTAGTGAGTGTCATTGAGTGAGTGTCATTGAGTGAATGTCAGTGAGTGAGTGTCAGTGAGTGAGTGTCATTGAGTGAGTGTCAGTGAGTGAGTGTCATTGAGTGAGTGTCAGTGAGTGAGTGTCAGAGAGTGAGTGTCAGTGAGTGTGTGTCATTGAGTATCAGTGAGTGAGTGTAAGTGAGTGAGTGAGTGTCAGTGAGTGAGTGACAATGAGTGAGTGTCAGTGTGTGAGTGTCAGTGAGTGAGTCTCATTGAGTCTGTGTCGGTGAGTGAGTGTCAGTGAGTGAGTGTCAGTGAGTGAGTGTCAGTGAGTGAGTGTCAGTGAGTGAGTGTCAGTGTGTGAGTGTCATTGAGTGAGTGTCAGTGAGTGAGTGTCAGTGAGTGAGTGAGTGTCAGTGAGTGAGTGACAGTGAGTGAGTGTCAGTGAGTGAGTGTCAGTGAGTGAGTGTCAGAGAGAGGGTGTCCGTGAGAGAGTGTCAGTGAGTGAGTGTCAGTGAGTGAGTGTCATTGAGTGAGTGTCAGTGAGTGAGTGTCAGTGAGTGAGTGTGTGTGAGTGTCAGTGAGTGAGTGTCAGTGAGTGTGTGTCAGTGAGTGAGTGTCAGTGTGTGAGTGTCAGTGAGTGAGTGTCATTGTGTCTGTGTCGGTGAGTGAGTGTCAGTGAGTGAGTGTCAGTGAGTGAGTGTCAGTGAGTGAGTGTCAGAGAGAGGGTGTCAGTGAGTGAGTGTCAGTGAGTGAGTGTCAGTGAGTGAGTGTCATTGAGTGAGTGTCAATGAGTGAGTGTCAGTGAGTGAGTGTCAGTTAGTGAGTGTCATTGAGTGAGTGTCATTGAGTGAATGTCAGTGAGTGAGTGTCTGTGAGTGAGTGACATTGCGTGAGTGTCAGTGAGTCAGTGTCAGTGAGTGAGTGTCAGAGAGTGAGTGTCAGTGAGTGTGTGTCATTGAGTATCAGTGAGTGAGTGTAAGTGAGTGAGTGAGTGTCAGTGAGTGAGTGACAGTGAGTGAGTGTCAGTGAGTGAGTGTCAGTGAGCGAGAGTGTGTGAGTGTCAGTGAGTGTGTGTCAGTGAGTGAGTGTCAGTGAGTGAGTGTCAGTGAGTGAGTGTCAGTGAGTGAGTGAGTGTCAGTGAGCGAGTGTCAGTGAGTGAGTGAGTGCAAGTGAGTGAGTGTCAGTGAGTGAGTGTCAATGAGTGAGTGTCATTGAGTGTGCGTCAGTGAGTGAGTGTCAGTGAGTGAGTGTCAGTGAGTGAGTGTCAGTGAGTGTGTCAGTGAGTGAGTGTCAGTGAGTGAGTGTCAGTGAGTGAGTGTGTGTCAGTGTCAGTGAGAGGGTGTCAGGGAGTGTGTGTCAGTGAGTGAGTGTCAGTGAGTGAGTGTCAGTGAGTGAGTGTCTGTGAGTGAGTGTCAATGAGTGAGTGTCAGTGAGTGAGTGTCAGTTAGTGAGTGTCATTGAGTGAGTGTCATTGAGTGAATGTCAGTGAGTGAGTGTCTGTGAGTGAGTGACATTGCGTGAGTGTCAGTGAGTCAGTGTCAGTGAGTGAGTGTCAGAGAGTGAGTGTCAGTGAGTGTGTGTCATTGAGTATCAGTGAGTGAGTGTAAGTGAGTGAGTGAGTGTCAGTGAGTGAGTGACAGTGAGTGAGTGTCAGTGAGTGAGTGTCAGTGAGCGAGAGTGTGTGAGTGTCAGTGAGTGTGTGTCAGTGAGTGAGTGTCAGTGAGTGAGTGTCAGTGAGTGAGTGTCAGTGAGTGAGTGAGTGTCAGTGAGCGAGTGTCAGTGAGTGAGTGAGTGCAAGTGAGTGAGTGTCAGTGAGTGAGTGTCAATGAGTGAGTGTCATTGAGTGTGCGTCAGTGAGTGAGTGTCAGTGAGTGAGTGTCAGTGAGTGAGTGTCAGTGAGTGTGTCAGTGAGTGAGTGTCAGTGAGTGAGTGTCAGTGAGTGAGTGTGTGTCAGTGTCAGTGAGAGGGTGTCAGGGAGTGTGTGTCAGTGAGTGAGTGTCAGTGAGTGAGTGTCAGTGAGTGAGTGTCTGTGAGTGAGTGAGTGAGTGTGAGTGAGTGTCATTGAGTGAGTGTCAGGGAGAAAGCGTCATTGAGTGAGTGCCTGTGAGTGAGTGTCAGTGAGTGTGTGTCAGTGAGTGAGTGTCAGTGAGTGAGTGTCAGTGAGTGTGTGTCAGTGAGTGAGTGTCAGTGAGTGAGTGTCAGTGAGTGAGTGTGTGTGAGTGTCAGTGTATGAGTGTCAGTGAGTGTGTGTCAGTGAGTGAGTGTCAGTGAGTGAGTGTCAGTGAGTGAGTGTCATTGAGTGAGTGTCAGTGAGTGAGTGACAGTGAGTGAGTGTCAGTAAGTGAGTGTCAGTGAGTGAGTGTCAGTGAGTGAGTGTCAGAGAGAGGGTGTCAGTGAGTGAGTGTCAGTGAATGAGTGTCAGTGAGTGAGTGTCATTGAGTGAGTGTCATTGAGTGAGTGTCAGTGAGTGAGTATCAGTGAGAGAGTGTCAGTTAGTGAGTGTCACTGAGTGAGTGTCAGCGAGTGAGTGTCAGTGAGTGAGTGTCAGTGTGTGAGTGTCATTGAGTGAGTGTCAGTGAGTGAGTGTCATTGAGTGAGTGTCAGTGAGTGAGTGTCAGAGAGTGAGTGTCAGTGAGTATGTGTCATTGAGTGAGTGTCAGTGAGTGAGTGGCAGTGAGTGAGTGAGTGTCAGTGAGTGAGTGACAGTGAGTGAGTGTCAGTGAGTGAGTGTCAGTGAGTGAGTGTGTGTGAGTGTCAGTGAGTGAGTGTCAGTGAGTGTGTGTCAGTGAGTGAGTGTCAGTGTGTGAGTGTCAGTGAGTGAGTCTCATTGAGTCTGTGTCGGTGAGTGAGTGTCAGTGAGTGAGTGTCAGTGAGTGAGTGTCAGTGAGTGAGTGTCAGTGAGTGAGTGTCAGTGAGTGAGTGTCATTGAGTGAGTGTCAGTGAGTGAGTGTCAGTGAGTCAGTGTCAGTTAGTGGGTGTCATTGAGTGAGTGTCATTGAGTGAATGTCAGTGAGTGAGTGTCAGTGAGTGAGTGTCATTGAGTGAGTGTCATTGAGTGAGTGTCAGTGAGTGAGTGTCAGAGAGAGGGTGTCCGTGAGAGAGTGTCAGTGAGTGAGTGTCAGTGAGTGAGTGTCATTGAGTGAGTGTCAGTGAGTGAGTGTCAGTGAGTGAGTGTGTGTGAGTGTCAGTGAGTGAGTGTCAGTGAGTGTGTGTCAGTGAGTGAGTGTCAGTGTGTGAGTGTCAGTGAGTGAGTGTCATTGTGTCTGTGTCGGTGAGTGAGTGTCAGTGAGTGAGTGTCAGAGAGAGGGTGTCAGTGAGTGAGTGTCAGTGAGTGAGTGTCAGTGAGTGAGTGTCAGTGAGTGAGTGTCAGTGAGTGAGTGAGTGTCAGTGAGCGAGTGTCAGTGAGTGAGTGAGTGCAAGTGAGTGAGTGTCAGTGAGTGAGTGTCAATGAGTGAGTGTCATTGAGTGTGCATCAGTGAGTGAGTGTCAGTGAGTGAGTGTCAGTGAGTGAGTGTCAGTGAGTGTGTCAGTGAGTGAGTGTCAGTGAGTGAGTGTCAGTGAGTGAGTGTGTGTCAGTGTCAGTGAGAGGGTGTCAGTGAGTGTGTGTCAGTGAGTGAGTGTCAGTGAGTGAGTGTCAGTGAGTGAGTGTCTGTGAGTGAGTGAGTGAGTGTGAGTGAGTGTCATTGAGTGAGTGTCAGTGAGAAAGCGTCATTGAGTGAGTGCCTGTGAGTGAGTGTCAGTGAGTGTGTGTCAGTGAGTGAGTGTCAGTGAGTGAGTGTCAGTGAGTGTGTGTCAGTGAGTGAGTGTCAGTGAGTGAGTGTCAGTGAGTGAGTGTGTGTGAGTGTCAGTGTATGAGTGTCAGTGAGTGTGTGTCAGTGAGTGAGTGTCAGTGAGTGAGTGTCATTGAGTGAGTGTCAGTGAGTGAGTGACAGTGAGTGAGTGTCAGTAAGTGAGTGTCAGTGAGTGAGTGTCAGTGAGTGAGTGTCAGAGAGAGGGTGTCAGTGAGTGAGTGTCAGTGAATGAGTGTCAGTGAGTGAGTGTCATTGAGTGAGTGTCATTGAGTGAGTGTCAGTGAGTGAGTATCAGTGAGAGAGTGTCAGTTAGTGAGTGTCACTGAGTGAGTGTCAGCGAGTGAGTGTCAGTGAGTGAGTGTCAGTGTGTGAGTGTCATTGAGTGAGTGTCAGTGAGTGAGTGTCATTGAGTGAGTGTCAGTGAGTGAGTGTCAGTGAGTGAGTGTCAGTGAGTGTGTGTCAGTGAGTGAGTGTCAGTGAGTGAGTGTCAGTGAGTGAGTGTGTGTGAGTGTCAGTGTATGAGTGTCAGTGAGTGTGTGTCAGTGAGTGAGTGTCAGTGAGTGAGTGTCATTGAGTGAGTGTCAGTGAGTGAGTGACAGTGAGTGAGTGTCAGTAAGTGAGTGTCAGTGAGTGAGTGTCAGTGAGTGAGTGTCAGAGAGAGGGTGTCAGTGAGTGAGTGTCAGTGAATGAGTGTCAGTGAGTGAGTGTCATTGAGTGAGTGTCATTGAGTGAGTGTCAGTGAGTGAGTATCAGTGAGAGAGTGTCAGTTAGTGAGTGTCACTGAGTGAGTGTCAGCGAGTGAGTGTCAGTGAGTGAGTGTCAGTGTGTGAGTGTCATTGAGTGAGTGTCAGTGAGTGAGTGTCATTGAGTGAGTGTCAGTGAGTGAGTGGCAGTGAGTGAGTGAGTGTCAGTGAGTGAGTGACAGTGAGTGAGTGTCAGTGAGTGAGTGTCAGTGAGTGAGTGTGTGTGAGTGTCAGTGAGTGAGTGTCAGTGAGTGTGTGTCAGTGAGTGAGTGTCAGTGTGTGAGTGTCAGTGAGTGAGTCTCATTGAGTCTGTGTCGGTGAGTGAGTGTCAGTGAGTGAGTGTCAGTGAGTGAGTGTCAGTGAGTGAGTGTCAGTGAGTGAGTGTCAGTGAGTGAGTGTCATTGAGTGAGTGTCAGTGAGTGAGTGTCAGTGAGTCAGTGTCAGTTAGTGGGTGTCATTGAGTGAGTGTCATTGAGTGAATGTCAGTGAGTGAGTGTCAGTGAGTGAGTGTCATTGAGTGAGTGTCATTGAGTGAGTGTCAGTGAGTGAGTGTCAGAGAGAGGGTGTCCGTGAGAGAGTGTCAGTGAGTGAGTGTCAGTGAGTGAGTGTCATTGAGTGAGTGTCAGTGAGTGAGTGTCAGTGAGTGAGTGTGTGTGAGTGTCAGTGAGTGAGTGTCAGTGAGTGTGTGTCAGTGAGTGAGTGTCAGTGTGTGAGTGTCAGTGAGTGAGTGTCATTGTGTCTGTGTCGGTGAGTGACTGTCAGTGAGTGAGTGTCAGTGAGTGAGTGTCAGTGAGTGAGTGTCAGAGAGAGGGTGTCAGTGAGTGAGTGTCAGTGAGTGAGTGTCAGTGAGTGAGTGTCATTGAGTGAGTGTCAATGAGTGAGTGTCAGTGAGTGAGTGTCAGTTAGTGAGTGTCATTGAGTGAGTGTCATTGAGTGAATGTCAGTGAGTGAGTGTCAGTGAGTGAGTGTCATTGAGTGAGTGTCAGTGAGTGAGTGTCATTGAGTGAGTGTCAGTGAGTGAGTGTCAGAGAGTGAGTGTCAGTGAGTGTGTGTCATTGAATATCAGTGAGTGAGTGTAAGTGAGTGAGTGAGTGTCAGTGAGTGAGTGACAGTGAGTGAGTGTCAGTGAGTGAGTGTCAGTGAGCGAGAGTGTGTGAGTGTCAGTGAGTGTGTGTCAGTGAGTGAGTGTCAGTGAGTGAGTGTCAGTGAGTGAGTGTCAGTGAGTGAGTGAGTGTCAGTGAGCGAGTGTCAGTGAGTGAGTGAGTGCAAGTGTGTGAGTGTCAGTGAGTGAGTGTCAATGAGTGAGTGTCATTGAGTGTGCGTCAGTGAGTGAGTATCAGTGAGTGAGTGTCAGTGAGTGAGTGTCAGTGAGTGTGTCAGTGAGTGAGTGTCAGTGAGTGAGTGTCAGTGAGTGAGTGTGTGTCAGTGTCAGTGAGAGGGTGTCAGTGAGTGTGTGTCAGTGAGTGAGTGTCAGTGAGTGAGTGTCAGTGAGTGAGTGTCTGTGAGTGAGTGAGTGAGTGTGAGTGAGTGTCATTGAGTGAGTGTCAGTGAGAAAGCGTCATTGAGTGAGTGCCTGTGAGTGAGTGTCAGTGAGTGTGTGTCAGTGAGTGAGTGTCAGTGAGTGAGTGTCAGTGAGTGTGTGTCAGTGAGTGAGTGTCAGTGAGTGAGTGTCAGTGAGTGAGTGTGTGTGAGTGTCAGTGTATGAGTGTCAGTGAGTGTGTGTCAGTGAGTGAGTGTCAGTGAGTGAGTGTCAGTGAGTGAGTGTCATTGAGTGAGTGTCAGTGAGTGAGTGACAGTGAGTGAGTGTCAGTAAGTGAGTGTCAGTGAGTGAGTGTCAGTGAGTGAGTGTCAGAGAGAGGGTGTCAGTGAGTGAGTGTCAGTGAATGAGTGTCAGTGAGTGAGTGTCATTGAGTGAGTGTCATTGAGTGAGTGTCAGTGAGTGAGTATCAGTGAGAGAGTGTCAGTTAGTGAGTGTCACTGAGTGAGTGTCAGCGAGTGAGTGTCAGTGAGTGAGTGTCAGTGTGTGAGTGTCATTGAGTGAGTGTCAGTGAGTGAGTGTCATTGAGTGAGTGTCAGTGAGTGAGTGTCAGAGAGTGAGTGTCAGTGAGTATGTGTCATTGAGTGAGTGTCAGTGAGTGAGTGGCAGTGAGTGAGTGAGTGTCAGTGAGTGAGTGACAGTGAGTGAGTGTCAGTGAGTGAGTGTCAGTGAGTGAGTGTGTGTGAGTGTCAGTGAGTGAGTGTCAGTGAGTGTGTGTCAGTGAGTGAGTGTCAGTGTGTGAGTGTCAGTGAGTGAGTCTCATTGAGTCTGTGTCGGTGAGTGAGTGTCAGTGAGTGAGTGTCAGTGAGTGAGTGTCAGTGAGTGAGTCTCAGTGAGTGAGTGTCAGTGAGTGAGTGTCATTGAGTGAGTGTCAGTGAGTGAGTGTCAGTGAGTCAGTGTCAGTTAGTGGGTGTCATTGAGTGAGTGTCATTGAGTGAATGTCAGTGAGTGAGTGTCAGTGAGTGAGTGTCATTGAGTGAGTGTCAGTGAGTGAGTGTCATTGAGTGAGTGTCAGTGAGTGAGTGTCAGAGAGTGAGTGTCAGTGAGTGTGTGTCATTGAGTATCAGTGAGTGAGTGTAAGTGAGTGAGTGAGTGTCAGTGTGTGAGTGTCATTGAGTGAGTGTCAGTGAGTGAGTGTCATTGAGTGAGTGTCAGTGAGTGAGTGTCAGAGAGTGAGTGTCAGTGAGTGTGTGTCATTGAGTGAGTGTCAGTGAGTGAGTGTCAGTGAGTGAGTGAGTGTCAGTGAGTGAGTGACAGTGAGTGAGTGTCAGTGAGTGAGTGTCAATGAGTGAGTGTCAGAGAGAGGGTGTCCGTGAGAGAGTGTCAGTGAGTGAGTGTCAGTGAGTGAGTGTCATTGAGTGAGTGTCAGTGAGTGAGTGTCAGTGAGTGAGTGTGTGTGTGTCAGTGAGTGAGTGTCAGTGAGTGTGTGTCAGTGAGTGAGTGTCAGAGTGTGAGTGTCAGTGAGTGAGTGCCATTGTGTCTGTGTCGGTGAGTGAGTGTCAGTGAGTGAGTGTCAGTGAGTGAGTGTCAGTGAGTGAGTGTCAGAGAGAGGGTGTCAGTGAGTGAGTGTCAGTGAGTGAGTGTCAGTGAGTGAGTGTCATTGAGTGAGTGTCAGTGAGTGAGTGTCAGTGAGTGAGTGTCAGTTAGTGAGTGTCATTGAGTGAGTGTCATTGAGTGAATGTCAGTGAGTGAGTGTCAGTGAGTGAGTGTCATTGAGTGAGTGTCAGTGAGTGAGTGTCATTGAGTGAGTGTCAGTGAGTGAGTGTCAGAGAGTGAGTGTCAGTGAGTGTGTGTCATTGAGTATCAGTGAGTGAGTGTAAGTGAGTGAGTGAGTGTCAGTGAGTGAGTGACAGTGAGTGAGTGTCAGTGAGTGAGTGTCAGTGAGCGAGAGTGTGTGAGTGTCAGTGAGTGTGTGTCAGTGAGTGAGTGTCAGTGAGTGAGTGTCAGTGAGTGAGTGTCAGTGAGTGAGTGAGTGTCAGTGAGCGAGTGTCAGTGAGTGAGTGAGTGCAAGTGAGTGAGTGTCAGTGAGTGAGTGTCAATGAGTGAGTGTCATTGAGTGTGCGTCAGTGAGTGAGTGTCAGTGAGTGAGTGTCAGTGAGTGAGTGTCAGTGAGTGTGTCAGTGAGTGAGTGTCAGTGAGTGAGTGTGTGTCAGTGTCAGTGAGAGGGTGTCAGTGAGTGTGTGTCAGTGAGTGAGTGTCAGTGAGTGAGTGTCAGTGAGTGAGTGTCTGTGAGTGAGTGAGTGAGTGTGAGTGAGTGTCATTGAGTGAGTGTCAGTGAGAAAGTGTCATTGAGTGAGTGCCTGTGAGTGAGTGTCAGTGAGTGTGTGTCAGTGAGTGAGTGTCAGTGAGTGATTGTCAGTGAGTGTGTGTCAGTGAGTGAGTGTCAGTGAGTGAGTGTCAGTGAGTGAGTGTGTGTGAGTGTCAGTGTGTGAGTGTCAGTGAGTGTGTGTCAGTGAGTGAGTGTCAGTGAGTGAGTGTCAGTGAGTGAGTGTCATTGAGTGAGTGTCAGTGAGTGAGTGACAGTGAGTGAGTGTCAGTAAGTGAGTGTCAGTGAGTGAGTGTCAGTGAGTGAGTGTCAGAGAGAGGGCGTCAGTGAGTGAGTGTCAGTGAATGAGTGTCAGTGAGTGAGTGTCATTGAGTGAGTGTCATTGAGTGAGTGTCAGTGAGTGAGTATCAGTGAGAGAGTGTAAGTTAGTGAGTGTCACTGAGTGAGTGTCAGCGAGTGAGTGTCAGTGAGTGAGTGTCAGTGTGTGAGTGTCATTGAGTGAGTGTCAGTGAGTGAGTGTCATTGAGTGAGTGTCAGTGAGTGAGTGTCAGAGAGTGAGTGTCAGTGAGTATGTGTCATTGCGTGAGTGTCAGTGAGTGAGTGGCAGTGAGTGAGTGAGTGTCAGTGAGTGAGTGACAGTGAGTGAGTGTCAGTGAGTGAGTGTCAGTGAGTGAGTGTCAGAGAGAGGGCGGCAGTGAGAGAGTGTTAGTGAGTGAGTGTCAGTGAGTGAGTGTCATTGAGTGAGTGTCAGTGAGTGAGTGTCAGTGAGTGAGTGTGTGTGAGTGTCAGTGAGTGAGTGTCAGTGAGTGTGTGTCAGTGAGTGAGTGTCAGTGTGTGAGTGTCAGTGAGTGAGTCTCATTGAGTCTGTGTCGGTGAGTGAGTGTCAGTGAGTGAGTGAGTGTCAGTGAGTGAGTGTCAGTGAGTGAGTGTCAGTGAGTGAGTGTCATTGAGTGAGTGTCAGTGAGTGAGTGTCAGTGAGTGAGTGTCAGTTAGTGAGTGTCATTGAGTGAGTGTCATTGAGTGAATGTCAGTGAGTGAGTGTCAGTGAGTGAGTGTCATTGAGTGAGTGTCAGTGAGTGAGTGTCATTGAGTGAGTGTCAGTGAGTGAGTGTCAGAGAGTGAGTGTCAGTGAGTGTGCGTCATTGAGTATCAGTGAGTGAGTGTAAGTGAGTGAGTGAGTGTCAGTGTGTGAGTGTCATTGAGTGAGTGTCAGTGAGTGAGTGTCATTGAGTGAGTGTCAGTGAGTGAGTGTCAGAGAGTGAGTGTCAGTGAGTGTGTGTCATTGAGTGAGTGTCAGTGAGTGAGTGTCAGTGAGTGAGTGAGTGTCAGTGAGTGAGTGACAGTGAGTGAGTGTCAGTGAGTGAGTGTCAGTGAGTGAGTGTCAGAGAGAGGGTGTCCGTGAGAGAGTGTCAGTGAGTGAGTGTCAGTGAGTGAGTGTCATTGAGTGAGTGTCAGTGAGTGAGTGTCAGTGAGTGAGTGTGTGTTAGTGTCAGTGAGTGAGTGTCAGTGAGTGTGTGTCAGTGAGTGAGTGTCAGTGTGTGAGTGTCAGTGAGTGAGTGTCATTGTGTCTGTGTCGGTGAGTGAGTGTCAGTGAGTGAGTGTCAGTGAGTGAGTGTCAGTGAGTGAGTGTCAGAGAGAGGGTGTCAGTGAGTGAGTGTCAGTGAGTGAGTGTCAGTGAGTGAGTGTCATTGAGTGAGTGTCAGTGAGTGAGTGTCAGTGAGTGAGTGTCAGTTAGTGAGTGTCATTGAGTGAGTGTCATTGAGTGAATGTCAGTGAGTGAGTGTCAGTGAGTGAGTGTCATTGAGTGAGTGTCAGTGAGTGAGTGTCATTGAGTGAGTGTCAGTGAGTGAGTGTCAGAGAGTGAGTGTCAGTGAGTGTGTGTCATTGAGTATCAGTGAGTGAGTGTAAGTGAGTGAGTGAGTGTCAGTGAGTGAGTGACAATGAGTGAGTGTCAGTGTGTGAGTGTCAGTGAGTGAGTCTCATTGAGTCTGTGTCGGTGAGTGAGTGTCAGTGAGTGAGTGTCAGTGAGTGAGTGTCAGTGAGTGAGTGTCAGTGAGTGAGTGTCAGTGAGTGAGTGTCAGTGAGTGAGTGTCATTGAGAGAGTGTCAGTGAGTGAGTGTCTGTGAGTGAGTGTCAGTTAGTGAGTATCATTGAGTGAGTGTCATTGAGTGAATGTCAGTGAGTGATTGTCAGTGAGTGAGTGTCATTGAGTGAGTGTCAGTGAGTGAGTGTCATTGAGTGAGTGTCAGTGAGTGAGTGTCAGAGAGTGAGTGTCAGTGAGTGTGCGTCATTGAGTATCAGTGAGTGAGTGTAAGTGAGTGAGTGAGTGTCAGTGTGTGAGTGTCATTGAGTGAGTGTCAGTGAGTGAGTGTCATTGAGTGAGTGTCAGTGAGTGAGTGTCAGAGAGTGAGTGTCAGTGAGTGTGTGTCATTGAGTGAGTGTCAGTGAGTGAGTGTCAGTGAGTGAGTGAGTGTCAGTGAGTGAGTGACAGTGAGTGAGTGTCAGTGAGTGAGTGTCAGTGAGTGAGTGTCAGAGAGAGGGTGTCCGTGAGAGAGTGTCAGTGAGTGAGTGTCAGTGAGTGAGTGTCATTGAGTGAGTGTCAGTGAGTGAGTGTCAGTGAGTGAGTGTGTGTGAGTGTCAGTGAGTGAGTGTCAGTGAGTGTGTGTCAGTGAGTGAGTGTCAGTGTGTGAGTGTCAGTGAGTGAGTGTCATTGTGTCTGTGTCGGTGAGTGAGTGTCAGTGAGTGAGTGTCAGTGAGTGAGTGTCAGTGAGTGAGTGTCAGAGAGAGGGTGTCAGTGAGTGAGTGTCAGTGAGTGAGTGTCAGTGAGTGAGTGTCATTGAGTGAGTGTCAGTGAGTGAGTGTCAGTGAGTGAGTGTCAGTTAGTGAGTGTCATTGAGTGAGTGTCATTGAGTGAATGTCAGTGAGTGAGTGTCAGTGAGTGAGTGTCATTGAGTGAGTGTCAGTGAGTGAGTGTCATTGAGTGAGTGTCAGTGAGTGAGTGTCAGAGAGTGAGTGTCAGTGAGTGTGTGTCATTGAGTATCAGTGAGTGAGTGTAAGTGAGTGAGTGAGTGTCAGTGAGTGAGTGACAATGAGTGAGTGTCAGTGAGTGAGTGTCAGTGAGCGAGAGTGTGTGAGTGTCAGTGAGTGTGTGTCAGTGAGTGAGTGTCAGTGAGTGAGTGTCAGTGAGTGAGTGTCAGTGAGTGAGTGAGTGTCAGTGAGCGAGTGTCAGTGAGTGAGTGAGTGCAAGTGAATGAGTGTCAGTGAGTGAGTGTCAATGAGTGAGTGTCATTGAGTGTGCGTCAGTGAGTGAGTGTCAGTGAGTGAGTGTCAGTGAGTGAGTGTCAGTGAGTGTGTCAGTGAGTGAGTGTCAGTGAGTGAGTGTCAGTGAGTGAGTGTGTGTCAGTGTCAGTCAGAGGGTGTCAGTGAGTGTGTGTCAGTGAGTGAGTGTCAGTGAGTGAGTGTCAGTGAGTGAGTGTCTGTGAGTGAGTGAGTGAGTGTGAGTGAGTGTCATTGAGTGAGTGTCAGTGAGAAAGTGTCATTGAGTGAGTGCCTGTGAGTGAGTGTCAGTGAGTGTGTGTCAGTGAGTGAGTGTCAGTGAGTGAGTGTCAGTGAGTGTGTGTCAGTGAGTGAGTGTCAGTGAGTGAGTGTCAGTGAGTGAGTGTGTGTGAGTGTCAGTGTGTGAGTGTCAGTGAGTGTGTGTCAGTGAGTGAGTGTCAGTGAGTGAGTGTCAGAGAGTGAGTGTCATTGAGTGAGTGTCAGTGAGTGAGTGACAGTGAGTGAGTGTCAGTAAGTGAGTGTCATTGAGTGAGTGTCAGTGAGTGAGTATCAGTGAGAGAGTGTCAGTTAGTGAGTGTCACTGAGTGAGTGTCAGCGAGTGAGTGTCAGTGAGTGAGTGTCAGTGTGTGAGTGTCATTGAGTGAGTGTCAGTGAGTGAGTGTCATTGAGTGAGTGTCAGTGAGTGAGTGTCATAGAGTGAGTGTCAGTGAGTATGTGTCATTGAGTGAGTGGCAGTGAGTGAGTGGCAGTGAGTGAGTGAGTGTCAGTGAGTGAGTGACAGTGAGTGAGTGTCAGTGAGTGAGTGTCAGTGAGTGAGTGTCAGAGAGAGGGTGTCAGTGAGAGAGTGTCAGTGAGTGAGTGTCAGTGAGTGAGTGTCATTGAGTGAGTGTCAGTGAGTGAGTGTCAGTGAGTGAGTGTGTGTGAGTGTCAGTGAGTGAGTGTCAGTGAGTGTGTGTCAGTGAGTGTGTGTCAGTGTGTGAGTGTCAGTGAGTGAGTCTCATTGTGTCTGTGTCGGTGAGTGAGTGTCAGTGAGTGAGTGTCAGTGAGTGAGTGTCATTGAGTGAGTGTCAGTGAGTGAGTGACAGTGAGTGAGTGTCAGTAAGTGAGTGTCAGTGAGTGAGTGTCAGTGAGTGAGTGTCAGAGAGAGGGTGTCAGTGAGTGAGTGTCAGTGAATGAGTGTCAGTGAGTGAGTGTCATTGAGTGAGTGTCATTGAGTGAGTGTCAGTGAGTGAGTATCAGTGAGAGAGTGTCAGTTAGTGAGTGTCACTGAGTGAGTGTCAGCGAGTGAGTGTCAGTGAGTGAGTGTCAATGTGTGAGTGTCATTGAGTGAGTGTCAGTGAGTGAGTGTCATTGAGTGAGTGTCAGTGAGTGAGTGTCAGAGAGTGAGTGTCAGTGAGTATGTGTCATTGAGTGAGTGTCAGTGAGTGAGTGGCAGTGAGTGAGTGAGTGTCAGTGAGTGAGTGACAGTGAGTGAGTGTCAGTGAGTGAGTGTCAGTGAGTGAGTGTCAGAGAGAGGGTGTCAGTGAGAGAGTGTCAGAGAGTGAGTGTCAGTGAGTGTGTGTCATTGAGTATCAGTGAGTGAGTGTAAGTGAGTGAGTGAGTGTCAGTGTGTGAGTGTCATTGAGTGAGTGTCAGTGAGTGAGTGTCATTGAGTGAGTGTCAGTGAGTGAGTGTCAGAGAGTGAGTGTCAGTGAGTGTGTGTCATTGAGTGAGTGTCAGTGAGTGAGTGTCAGTGAGTGAGTGAGTGTCAGTGAGTGAGTGACAGTGAGTGAGTGTCAGTGAGTGAGTGTCAATGAGTGAGTGTCAGAGAGAGGGTGTCCGTGAGAGAGTGTCAGTGAGTGAGTGTCAGTGAGTGAGTGTCATTGAGTGAGTGTCAGTGAGTGAGTGTCAGTGAGTGAGTGTGTGTGTGTCAGTGAGTGAGTGTCAGTGAGTGTGTGTCAGTGAGTGAGTGTCAGAGTGTGAGTGTCAGTGAGTGAGTGTCATTGTGTCTGTGTCGGTGAGTGAGTGTCAGTGAGTGAGTGTCAGTGAGTGAGTGTCAGTGAGTGAGTGTCAGAGAGAGGGTGTCAGTGAGTGAGTGTCAGTGAGTGAGTGTCAGTGAGTGAGTGTCATTGAGTGAGTGTCAGTGAGTGAGTGTCAGTGAGTGAGTGTCATTGAGTGAGTGTCAGTGAGTGAGTGTCAGTGAGTGAGTGTGTGTGAGTGTCAGTGAGTGAGTGTCAGTGAGTGTGTGTCAGTGAGTGAGTGTCAGTGTGTGAGTGTCAGTGAGTGAGTGTCATTGTGTCTGTGTCGGTGAGTGAGTGTCAGTGAGTGAGTGTCAGTGAGTGAGTGTCAGTGAGTGAGTGTCAGAGAGAGGGTGTCAGTGAGTGAGTGTCAGTGAGTGAGTGTCAGTGAGTGAGTGTCATTGAGTGAGTGTCAGTGAGTGAGTGTCAGTGAGTGAGTGTCAGTTAGTGAGTGTCATTGAGTGAGTGTCATTGAGTGAATGTCAGTGAGTGAGTGTCAGTGAGTGAGTGTCATTGAGTGAGTGTCAGTGAGTGAGTGTCATTGAGTGAGTGTCAGTGAGTGAGTGTCAGAGAGTGAGTGTCAGTG
>NW_028227071.1:0-17335 GCF_052327205.1 Somniosus microcephalus
TATAATCGGTGTTGAGGCCAGAAGGCTGAAAAGTGCCTAATCGAAAGATGAGGTGCTGTTCCTCGAGCTTAGGTTGAGTTTAATTAGAACAGTGCAGGAGGCCGAGGACAGAGAGGTCAGAGTGGGAGTGCAGTGGATAATTAAAGTGACAGGCGAGCGGAATCTCGGGGTCACCCTTACGGACTGAACAGAGGTGTTCTGCAAAGCGGTCACCCAATCTGCGTTTGGTCTCCCCAATCTAGAAGAGCAGCGATTACAGTGTATTACATTGCAAGATGTACAATAAATCGCTGTTTCACCTAGAATGAGTGTTTTGGGGCCCTGTACAGTGGGAAGGGAGGAGGTAAAACGGCATGTGTTGCATCTCCTCTGCTTGCATGTGAAGGTGCCCGGCGAAGGGGAATGGGTGTTGGGAGTAATAGAGGCGTGGACCAGGGTGTCACGGAGGGAGCGGTCCCTTCGGAATGCTGAAAGAGAAGGTGAGGGTAGGATGTTTCTGGTGGTGGGATCATGCTGGAGGTGGCGGAAGTGGCGGAGGTTGATCCAGAGGATGATGGAGGATGTCCTTTAATCTCTCCTGCCTGCCATCCTAACACAGCCCTTCCCTTTTTTCCTTCCTCCCCTCCCCTGGTCCTGCTGACTAACCTGCTGAGCATTTCCAGCAGTTTCTGTTTTTATTCATTACTACTAATAATTTAGAGCTTATTGTCTGTTAACTGCTAATTACCACTGTCGTTGCAGTTTCATTTATGTTTCAAGACCAAGCTAAATTGCAATCTATTATCTATTCACCTTATCCCTATCAGTGAATTTCTACCATTGCCAAATCCCCAGCTTCCATTCTGCTTCCGATCCAAGGCGATTACAATTTACCCAGCTCTGTCTCCATTCTCTGTGCTAAACTGATGATCATTCTGTCCAGAGTCAAGTACCTCACTGGCTGTCCACCACCATTTAAAGACCATGGCATGCAAAATCGGCAATAGCGCCTCACCCCAATTTATTTTTTATTGATTTTAAATAAAATAGGGCAGATGTAGAAGTGGCTGTCGATTCACTATTGTTCCGTGTACGCTCCTGTTTATCATAAACAGACAATTGAGTAGCTATTACGCTGCTGCCTCATTAAGTGTATGAAGAGAGTGAGAGAACGTGTTGCAGGTGTAAAGTGGGTGGGCATGGAAGAACGTGATTCAGGGCTAACAGAGTGCGGGAGAAGGTGATCTATCTTCCCATCAGGATTACGTTCTTGCTTTCATCCCTCTTCCATTATACATGGGTTACGTTCTTTCTCACCCCGCACTATTTTCACCGCACTCGCCCCATCAAGTTCCTGACCTTCACTCCCCGAGTTCCTGACATCACCCTCGACTTCCTGACCTTCTCCCCCCCGAGTTCCTGACTTTTGAACCTCTCCAAGCTCCTCCCTCACTTAGCTCATCGCTTTCCAAACGCTTCTCCCCCTTTCGATCATCTCTTCTCTCGCCCCTTCGATCCCCTCTCCTCTCTTCCCTTCAATCCCCTCTCATCTCTCCCCTTCATTCATTTCTCCTCCCTGCCCGTTCGATCCCCTCTCCACTTTGATACACGCTTGCCTATCCCCTTCCATCCCCTCTCCTCTCTCCCCTTTAATCCGATCTCTCCCCCCAGTTTGACACCCCCTTCCCTCTCCACTTCGAATCCCTCTCCTCTCCCACTTTGCCAACCGCTCCGCCTTTGGTATCCTCTCCTCTCGCCGCTTCCATCCCCTCTTCTCTCTCCCCTTCCATCCCCTCTTCTCTCTCCCCTTCGATCCACTCCCCTCTCTCCCCTTCGTTCACATCATCTCTATCGCCTATGATCCGCACTCTCCCTCACTTGATCCCCTCTCCCCATTCGAACACCTCTCTTCTCCACCTTCAATCACCATGGCTCTCCTCACCTCGATCCTCATTCCACTCTCCCCTTCGATCCCCTCTCATACTTCCCCTTCGAATCCCTCTCCTCTCTCCCACTTCGATTCTCTCTCATCTTTCCCTCCTTCACGTCCTTCTTCTTTGTCCACTTCGACCCCCTCTCATCTTATATCCCCTCTTCTATAGACCCTCCGAAACCCTCTCCTATCTCCACCTGTCGATCCCCTCTCCTTTCCCTGGTTCGAACCCATCTCCTACGTCCCCACGTCTATCCCCTCTACTCTCTCCCCGTTCGAGCAGCTCTACTCTCTTCCCTTCGATCTCGTGTTCTCGTGCTCCCCGCCATGACTCAGGTGGTAAAATACTCACCTCCAAATCAGAAGTCTGCTTGTTCAAGTCCCATGCCAGAGACTTGAGCACAAACATCTAGATTGATAGTCCAGTGCAATACTGAGGGAGGGCGGCACTGTCAAAGGTGCTGGCTTTCAGAAGAGACATTAACCAATGCCCCATTTGCTTGCTTTGGCGGACATAAAAGTTCTCATGGCACTATTTCGAAGAAGAGCGGGGGAGATATCCCAGGTGTCCTGACCAATATTTATCCCTCAATCAACATCAATAAAACAGATTATCTGGTCATTATCCCATTGCTGTTTGTGGGAGCTTGCTGTGTGCAAATTGGCTGCTACGCTTCCTATATAACAGCAGTGACTACACTTCAAAAAGTATTCATTTCCTGTAAAGCACTTTGGGAGGTCTGTTGGTCCTGAAAGGCGCTATATGCATGCAAGTATTTCTTTATATCACCTCCCATCCCCTGACCTTTTGCAAACTGAGCCAAGGAAAGTGTAGTGGTGCAGGCCGCAGGCACATGGGAAGACAATCACCTGAAAGTCCCACTCCAAGGCACACACCCTATTTAATAGGAAATATATCAGCGTTCCTTTATCGACGCTGGGTGAAAATTCTGGAACTCCCTCTCAAAAGCACTATGGAAGTATCTTCACCACGTGGAATGCAGCGGTTCAAAAAGGCAGCTGAACATCACTTTCTCAATGGCAATTAGGGATGGACAACAAATGCTAGCCTTGCTAGTGACGGCCACATCCCAGAATGCTGCTCTTGTCCTTCTAGATGATAGAGGTCACAGGTTTGGGAGGTGCTGCCCAGGATGTTGATGGTGGGGGAATCGGTGATCGTAATGCCATTGAATGTCAAGGGGTGATGGTTAGACTCTCGCTTGTTGGAGATAGTCATTGCCTGGCACTAGTGTGGCGTGAATCTCACTTGCTGTTTATCAGCACAAGCCTGAATGTCATACAGGTCTTGCTGCATGAGTACATGGACTGATTCATCATCTAAGGAGTTCAGAATGGACCTGGACACTGTGAAAACATCAGCGAACATCCCCACAACTGACCTTATGATGGAGGGAAGCTCATTGATGGAGCAGCTCAAGATGTTTGGGCCTAGGACACTGCCCTGAGGAATTCCTGCAACGATGTCCTGGAGCTGAGATGATTGGCGTCCAACAACCACAACCATCTTCCTTTGTGCTAGGAAGATTTACTAGAATAGTACCGGGGTGAAAGACGTATTTACATGGAGAGACTAGAGAAATTGGGGTTGTTCTCTTCAGAGCAGAGACGATTTAGGAGAGAGTTAGGGGAGGTGTTTAAAATCATAATTTTTTTTGATAAACTAAATTAGTTTTAGCCTTTTCCAGTGACAGAAAGTTTGGTCACGAGAAGAAACATGTTTAAGGTAATTAGCAAAAGAACGAGAGGCGACATGAGAAACGTGCAATTTGCACAGCAAATTGTTATGATCTGGAATGCACTGCCCGAAAGGATGGTGGATACAGGTTCAATAATAACTTTCAAGATGAAACTGGTTAACTACTTGAAGAACATATAGTAGCTCTGGGGAGACGGGAGGCGAATGGGATTCGTTGAATCGCTATATCAAAGTGCCTGTTCAAGTATTTTGGGCAGAATGGCCTACTTCTGTGCTCTATTATCTTATGAATCTATGATATTAACACGGAAGTTCTACAGGCCTTACTGGAAAGAGGAGCTCAATGTCAAACATCAATATTTCCCAAAGTGATTAGGAAGAAATAGAGAAATGTAAGGACAGAGAGGCACGGGGAGATAGACAGATAGATAGAGGGAGAAAGAAAGACAGCATGGGTAAAAGAGTGAGATAGAACGAGGGACAGGGAAGGAGAGAGAAAAAAATTATATGGAGAAGAATAGAGAAAGAGAGAGAAAGAATCACTGAGAGGGAATAGAGACAGATATAACGAGAGATACAGAGAGCGAGATAGGGAGTGAAAACAAAGGGGGCAGAGAGAGAGAGATAGGGAGAGTCAGAGGGGAAAGTACAGCCAATGTTATACGACACAATGAAATCGAACGAGAAAGCAGAGGCAGGATGAGAGATGTAGAAATAGAGAGATAAATTTGGAGCGAATGATAGCAAGAGTAAGAAGAGAGACAGCGCAAGATATAGAGAGATGAGGGACGGATGGAGAGGCAAGGAGAGGGAGTTCTAGACAGACAGTGAGCGAGACAGAGATAGGGAGACAGAGTGAGATAGACAGTGAGAGGCAGAGAAAGGCACAGAGAATCAGAGGGACAAAGGGAGCGCCGCGTAGAGGCAGAGAGACAGACAGACAGAGAGAGACATAGAGAGAAAAACAAAGTGAGAGAAATTGAGATACAGACAGAGGCAGAGGAAGACAGAAAGAGGGAGAGTGGCAAAGAGAGTGCGACAGGAAGAGACAGAGTGAGGGCGAGTGAGACATAGAGGGAGATTTAAAGGGTTAACGAAGATAGAGAAGCAGATAGAGAAACAAAGACCGAGAAAAAATGGAGAGAAGGTCAGAGAAAGAAAGGAACAGCCATGAAGATGGCGAGTCAGTTAGCGTGAGAGAGGGACAGAGACAGAGAGAAAGGTAGATCAAAACAGAGAGAATGAGATACTGAATCAAAGAGAGGGAGAGACAGATGTAGAGAAAGGAAGAGAGTAAGAGAGACAGATAAAAGGAGAGAGAGACACACAAAAAAGATAGACAGACAGACAAAGACAGACACAGACGGATAATGAGACAGATAAAGAGAGAGCAAGACAGAGAGAGAGAGACAGAGAGAGAGAAAGACAGAGAGAGAGATATGCAGGAAGAGAGAGAAAGAAAGAGTCAGAAATTAGAGAGAGAGAGACAGAGACTCAGAGAGAGAGAGAGAGAGACTGTGAGCCATGAAGAGACAAGGAGAGAGAAGGAGAGAAATAGGCAGAGGGAGTGGCAGGCAGATAAAGATAGAATCATAGAATCATTGAATGGTTACAGCACAGAAGGAGGCCATTCTATCGAGCCCTTGCTGGCTCTCTGGAAGTGCACTTCAGCTGGTCCCACTCCCCCGCCCTTTTCCCAGAGCCCTGCATTTGTTTTCCTTCAGGTAATTATTCAATGAAAGCCACGATTGAATCTACCTCCACCACCCTCTCAGGCAGTGTATTCCAGATTCTAAACACACGCTGTGTAAAAAAGTTTTTCCTCACGTCGCCTTCGGTTCTTCTGCCAATCAACTTAAATCTGTGCCTTCTCGTTCTCGGTCCTTCCACCAATGGGAACAGTTTACCTCTATCTATATTTCCTAGAACCCGAATAAGAACATAAGAACATAAAACTTAGGAGCAGCAGTAGGCCAATCGGCCCTTCGCACTGCTCCACCATTCAATAAGATCTTGGCTGATCTTCTACCTCATCTCCATTTTATTGAACTATCCCCATTTCCCTTAATTCCTTTAATATCCAAATATCTATCGATGTCGGCTTTGAATATATATAACAATTGAGCCGCCACACCCTCTGCGGTAGAAAATTGCAAAGATTAACCACAGTCTGAGTGAAGAAATTTCTCCTCATCTGAGTCCTAAATGGCCGCACTCTTATTAAGAGTCTGTGACCCTTGGTTCTAGACTCGCCAGCCAGGGGAATGATCCTCCCTGCCTCGATACTAACAAGCCCTGTAAGAATTGTGTATGGTTCAATGAGTTCACCTCTCATTCAACCAAACACTAGAGAATATAGACCTAGTCTACTCAACTGCTCGTCATAGGATAATCACCTCATCCAAGGGATCGGTTTGTCAAACTTTGCTGCACTCCCTCTCTGGCAAGTATATCCTCCCTTAGGTAATGTGACCAAAGATGTACAAAATACTGCAGGTGTGCATCCCACCAAGGCAATAAATAATTGCAGTAAAACCTCTTTACTCTTAAACTCAAATCCTTTTGTAATAAAGTCCAGCATACCATTTGCATTCCTAATTGCTTCCTATACCTGCATGTTAACGTTCAGCGATTCGTGCACACGGACACCCAGGTCCCTCTGAATACCAACGTTTCCCAATCTCTCACCATTTAAACAATACACTGATTTCACAGTTCTCCACATTTTATTCCATTTGCCATGTTCTTGCTCACATGCTTAAACTTTCTATATCCCCTTGCAACTTCTTCGCATCCTCCTCACAACATTCCCACCTAGCTTTGTGTCACCACCAAACTTGGATATATTACAGTTGGTCCCCTCATAAAAATCATTGATATAGATTGTAAATAGCTGAGGTCCAACCACTGATCCTTGTGGTACCCCACTAGTTACAGCCTGCTAACCCGAAAATGACCCGTTTATTCCTACTCTGTTTTCTGTCTTTAACCAATCATCAATCCATGCGAGTATATTACCCCCAATGCCATGATCTCTAATTTTGTTTAATAACCTCTTGTATGGGACATTATCGAATGCCTGCTGAACATCCCAATACACTGCATCCACTGGTCCCCCCTTATATATCCTGTTAGTTACAAACTCAAAAATCTTTAACAGATTTGTCCTACACGATTTCCCTTTCATAAATCCGTGTTGACTCTGCCCAATTCTTGTATTATTTTCCAAGTTCCCAGTTGCCACGTCCTTAACAGTAGATACTAGCACTTCCACTGCTACTGATGACAGGCTAACTGGTCTATAGTTGCCCGTTTTCTCTCTCGCTCCTTTCTTAAATAGTGGGGTTACATTTGCTACCTTCGAATCTGCAGGAAGCGTTACAGAATCTAGGGAATTTTGGAAATGACAACCAATGCATCCACAAACTCCATAGTTACCTCTTTTAAAAGCCTAGGATGTAGGCCTTCCGGTCCAGGGGATTTATCAGCTTGCAGTCCGATTAATTTCTCCAGTACTACTTTTTTACTAATACTAATTTACTTCAGTTCCTCATTCTCGCTGGACCCTTGGTTCTCCTTTATTTCGGGATTGTTTTTTGCATCTTCTTCCGTGAAGGCAGACAAAAAGTATTTGTTTAATTTCTCTACCATTTCCTTATTCCACTTTATTAGTTCTCCTGTCTCAGCCTGTTATGGACATATGTTTACTTTGACTAGTCTTTCCCTTTTCGCATACCTATAGAAGATTTTTAAGTCTGTTTTTATGTATCTCGCTAGTTTAGACTCATATTCTACTTTCTGCTTATTAATCAATTTCTTTATACTCCTTTGCAGAATTTTAAATCCTCCTAATCCTCAGGCTTACTACTATTTTCGGCAACATTATAGGCCTCTTCCTTTAATCTAATGCTATCTTCAATTGTTCTTGGCAGCCAAGGTTGGACCATTTTTCCTGTGTTGTTGTTATTCCTTAAGGGAATGTTGATTCATCGCGCATTATGAATTATTTCTTTAAATATTTTCCATTGCTTTCCTAATATCATATCTTTTGTTCTACATTTCCAAACTATCTCAGACACCTCGCTTCTCATACCTACGTAATTTGCTATGTTCAGGTTTAGGACCCTATTTTCGAACTTAATGAAATCACTCTCAAACGCAACGTAAATTTCTATCATATTATGATCACTGCTCCCCAGAAGCTCCATTGCTACAAGGTTATTAATTGATTTTGTCCCTTTGTACAATAGTACATATGAAATAGCGAATTCCCTAGTAGGTTACTCGACATACTGATCTAGAAATCTTTCTTGAATGAATTCCATGAACTCTTCCTCTGCGCTGTTACTGCAAATTTGGTTTGCCCAGTCTATATGCAAGTTAAAGTCTCACATGATTACTGTATTTCCCCTGTTACATGCATCTCTAATTTCCTGATTTATACTCTGCCGACACCAGAAGCACTGTTAGCGGGCCTATAAATTACTCCCACTAGTGTTTACTGCACTTCTTGTTTCGTAGCTCCAACCAAACTGATTCTACATTTTGTTTTTATGAGCCAAGATCCTTTCTCTCTACAGTCTTTATTCTCTCGTTTATTATGATGGCTATCCAGCCCCAACCCGCCTCCTTCTCCATTCAGTAAATGAAATATCCTGGAATGTTGAGTTCCCATGATTTTGAACACCTCTATCAAATCTCCTCTCAACCTCCTCTGTTCTAATGAGAACAATCCAAGCTTCTCCAATCCCTCATCGCTGGAATGATTCTTGTAAATAATTTCTGCACTCTGTCTAAGGGCTTCTCTTCCTTCATAAAGAGCGGCACACAGAATTGGATAGGATACTCCAGGTGAGGCCGGACCAGTGTTTTATAAATGACCATCATAACCTCCTTGCTTTTGTGCTTTGCATGCCTCTATTTATGATACTCAGGATCCCTTTTGATTTTTTTTAACCTCTTACCCAACCTGACCTGCCACCTTCAAAGAATTTTGCATATAGACCTCCAGGTCTCTCTGTTCATGCACCTCCTTTAGAATGTTACCCTTATTTTATTTTGCCTCTACTCTTTCTTCCTAACAAAATGTATCCATTCTCACTTTTCTGCTTTAAGTTTCATCTGCCATGTGTCCGTTCATTCCACCAGCTTGTTTATGTCGTCTTAAAGTCTACCAATACTCTCCTCACTTCCACTATACGCCCAAGTTTGTGTCATCTGAAACTTTTGAACGTCAAGTTCAATAATTGATATACTCAAGTTCAGTAATTGATATACATGAAGAAAAGCAGTGGTCGGAGTACCGACCCATGGAGAACACCACTACGTGCCTTCCTCCAATCCGATAAACAAACGTTTACAACTCTCTACTTCCTCTCATTAAGCCAACTACTTATCCATGCTGCCACTGTCCCTTTTATTCCAGTGGCATCAAGTTTACTGGCATGCCTATTACGTGGCACTTTATGAAAGCCTTTGGAAGTCCATGTACACCACAACAACCGCATTGCCCTCATCAACCCTATCTGTTACCTCATCAAAAACTCTAACAGGTTAGGTAAACACGATTTGACTTTAACAAATCCGTGCTGGCTTTACTTACTTATCACAGAAACCTCACAGTGCAGATAGAGGCCATTTCGGCCCATCGAGCCTGCACCAAATTGTCTAAGTTACTCTTAAATTTGCCTCGGAAAATAGTGTCTAAAATCTTCCCCATTATCGAGGTTAAACTGGCTGGCATGTAATTGCTGGGTTTATCCTTACACTCTTTTTTGAACAATGGTGTAACATTTGCGATTATGCAGTCTTCTGGTACCAACCCGTATCTAAGGAGTCTTGGAAGGTTATGCCTAGTGCCTCTGGGTTTTCCACCTTTCCTTCTCGCAGCATCCTAGGATGCATCCCGTTCGGTTCTGGTTAATTATCTACTTTAACAGAGCCAGCTAGTAACTTCTCTTTATTATTTTTATCTTGTCAAGTATCTCAAATACCTCCTCTCTCAATATGAGTTTGTCAGTATCTTCTTCCTTGTTAAAGACATATGCAAGGTACTCATTTCGTATCTCTGCCAGGCCCTCTGCCTCCATTTAGGTCCCAAATTAGGCACATCCCGCCTCTTACTACCCGTTTAATATATATATGCTGATAGAAGACTTCAGGATTTCAATTTATGTTAACTGCCAATCTATTCTCATACTCTCTTTTCGCCCCTCTTACTTCCTTTTCACTTAACCTCTGAACTTTCTATATTCATCCTGGCTCTCACTTGTATTCTCAACCTAACATGTAGGCACCCTTATTCTGCTTCAATTCCCTCTCTAACTCTTTCGTTATCCAGGGAGCTCTGACATTTGTTTCCCTACCATCCCCCCTCGTGGGAATGTACCTCGACTGTACCCGAACCATCTCATCTTTAAAGGCAGCCCATTGTTAGATTGCAGTTTTGCCTGCCAATCGTTGATTTCGTTTTACTGGGCCAGATCCATTGGCAGCCCAATGTAATTGGACATCCTCCAATGAAGTTTTTTTTCCTCTTGATTACACCCTGTTCTTTTCCATAGCTAATCTAAACCGTATGATACGGTGATCACTGTTCCCCAAATTTCCCCAGAAACAGAACCCTCAATGCCTCCTTCTTCATTTAGCCTGCAATGTACAGATGCATTCGCACCCGTACGACCAGATTTAGGAACAGCTTCTTTCCCAGGGCTGTCATCCTACTGAACTCCACAAATAAACACTAAAGCCTGCAGATCTGCCGATGCACTTTATTATGGTCATATTTATGCTAATATATATGTACAAATGTATGTTGAAATGTTTAAGTGCCCTAATCCAAATTGTACACTCTCGGGAGCCGCAAGCCTACATTTCGTTGTACTGCACTTGTGCACTAACAATGACAATAAAAGTTGATTTGATTTGATTTGATTTGATTTGATCAAGAAAGTTCTCCTGAACACCTCAGAAATTCTTGCTTCTCTCTGCACTTTAAACCATTACTATCGCATTCTATACTTGAAAAGTTGAAGTCCCCCATTATCACTACTCTATAGTTGTAGCACCGGTCTGTTATTTCCCTGCAACGTTGCTCCTCTATATCCGGCCCACTAGTTTCTGGCCTATAGAATAAACCTAGCAGTTTAAAGGCTGATCTATTGTTTCTTTACTCTAATCAAATAGATTATGTCCTTGACCTCAGAAGCACATCCTCTCTCTCTCCATCACTGTAATATTCCCCCTAATCAATACTACCAACCCCACCTCCATTCTTTCTTTCCCTATCTTTCCTGAACTCCTTATATCCAGGAATATTTATAACCCATCCTGCCTTTTTTGAGCCTGGTCTCAGTTATCGCCACAGTATTATATTTCCATGTGGCTGTTTGCACCTGCAGCTCACGAACCATTTTTTATCATGCTTCTTGCTGTTACACACATGCACGTTAAACCTATCTTAGACCTTCTTGTAGACTCTCTCTGAGCCAACACATTACTGTACTATTAAATATTGCAGTGCTATCTATCTCCCCCAATCCTTTGTGCCCATACAGAGTGACAGACAGACAGAGAGAGAGAGATGGAGAAAGAAAGCGAGAAAAAAAGAAAGAGGAGAAGACAGAGAGAGCGAAAAGGGAGGCACAAAGACAGGGAGACAGTCAGATTGAAAGAGAGTTAGGCAGGAGAAGCGAGTCAGATACAGAGAGAGCAAACAAGAGAGGATCAGACAGAGAGAGAGAACGGGACAAAGTTTACATAGCATTAGATAGAATATATAATAAAGAAACAGACCATTCGGCCTTACTAGTCAATGCTAGCATATATGTTCCACTCTAGCCTGCTCCCAGCATATATCATCGAACTCTATCAGCATAATATTCTATCATTTCTCCCTCATATGCTTATCTAGACTCCGCTTAAGTGTATCTAAACTATTAGCTTCAACTATCGCATATGGTTGCGAGTTCCATAATATCTCCACTCTCTGGGTATATAAGTTCCTATTTAATGTTCCAATTTGATTCCTTGCTGACTATCTTAAATTGATGGCTTCTAGTTTTGCCCATCACGACAAGTGGAAACAATGTCTCTCTATCTACTCGTTTATAACTTTTCCTAATTTTAAAGACTTTTAATAGGTCACTCTTCAGTCTTCTCCTTCCAACAGAAAAGAGACGCAGCCTGTTTTGTCTTATGTTCCTTGATAATTCAATTTCAAAGAAACTCTTTGCCTTCCAAATTGTTTTTCTATTTATCTCCTAATCTCTTCGTATTCCACCTTGCCTGCTGTCCATTTACTTAGTGTATGCCTTTGTCTTTATGTCAATGTTTCCCTTATGTCTTTATTCATCCACCATTAGTGTTTAGTTTGGCCGTGCTTTTTAGTGGAATATATTTTCCTGAAATCTGTTGAATACCATTTTAAGTGTTTCACATTTCTCTTCTGCATTTTGCTTGCCAATGTTGTTGTCCATTTTAGTTGCCCAAGATCTATTCTCAACCCCTCAATCTCAATTTTAGTCCAATATATTAACCTGGTCTTATAATGCTTATGTACTTCGCAGTTACTAGCTTAAGGACTATGTTTTATGGTCACTATGCTTAGATGATCCCATCCTTTTAAGTCTGTACCTGCTCTCGTCCATTCCCAAAATCTAAATACCGCAGCGAATATTCTCTCATTGGGCTTCTACATACAGGGTTAGTAAGGAGTCTGTTAACTATTGAAAGACTTATATTACCTTATCCGCTTTACCTACCTAATCTGGCCGAATAATTTCGAGGTAGTGACCGAGAGGAAGAGAGAGAGAGAGGGGGTACCAAGGGAGGGCGGTCATAGAGAGATTGAGAGAGAGAGAGGGAGAAAGACAGATTGAGGGAGAGAGATAGGTAAAGGAGAGAAACAGAGAAAGGGAGACAGTCATATTGTGAGATAGAGAGAGTGAGAGAGAGCGACAGAGAGAGAGAGAGTGAGAGAGAGAAATTAAGAAAGTGTGCAACAGAGAGAGTGAGCAATGTAAACAGAGTGAATGAGACAATAAAAGACAGAGTGGGAGACATAGACAGAGAGTCAGAGAGAGACAGAGAGACAAAGAGAAAGAGAGACAGAGAGACAGAGAAGAGAGATACGTAGAAAAAACAGAAAGGGAGAGAAAATATATAACGGAGGATAGATAGAGGTGAAAGACAAGTAGCCTAGAAAAGAGATAGTTAAAGTGAGAGATAATGTAGAAGAGACACAGTAAGTAATAAGACAAATAGAGATAACCACAGAGAAAGATAAAGAGAGATAGAGTAAGAAGAGTGTGAACCACAGATGGAGAAAGTGAGAGCGAGTCAGAGCTTGAGAGTCTGGCGAAAGAGAGACAAAGTGACAGAGCAATAGAGAGGCAGAGAGATAGAGAGGGAGAGAGGGAGAATGTCGAGGGACAGAGAGAAAGCCAGAGAGATGTGGGTTAGATAGAGCGAGAGGGAGAGACACTGAGAGAGAGAGAAAGAGCAAGAGAGAGAGAGGGAGAGAGAGCGAAAGAGAGAGACCGAGACTGAGGGTGATACACAAACAGAAAGAGAGACCGGGAGACAGAAAATGAGATTGAGATTGAATACCTTGAGAGAAGGACAGAGCCAGACAGAGAGAACGAGAGAGAGAGAGTGATAGAGAGGATGAGACAGGAAGAGAGAGACAGAGACCGAAACAGTCAGAAAGAGGGAGAGACAGAGACAGTGACAGAGAGTGAGAGACACAGAGAGATTCACACAAACATACACAGAAAGGGAACAAAAGAGAGATTGAGAGGGAAATAGAGGCCAAGAAAAAGTGAAAGGGGGACAGAGAGAGAGAGAGAGAGACAGAGACAGAGAGAGACACAGAGAAACAAAGAGGGAGTGAGACAGCCAGAGAGAAAGAGCTAGATGTAGCGAGTGTGGCAGATAGATTCAGATAAAGAGGGAGAGAGTCAGATGATGACAGAGGGAGAGGCAGACAGAGAGAGAGGGGGCATAGAGAGCGAATGAGTTCATGAAAGAAAGAAAAGGGGACACAGTGTGAAGCACATGTTGCTGGACTAATAATCCAGAGGCGTGCATTGGCAATTCGTAGAAAGGATTTCAAAACCCACCACGGCAGTTTGTAAATTTGAATTCAGATTAAAAAAAATAAATACTTAAAAAAAATATCTAGTATCAGTTTTGGTATCAATGAAGCTATCGGATTGTCATAGAAACCAAACCGGTCATGATACCCTAGTCGTGTGTACATATATACTTATTGTTAGGAGTTGGATTAATCTCATATGATTAATGTTTTTGTTTTATTTTATATTGATGCTTAGCTTGCAGATTTGTACTGTGGTTAAAATTAATGAAATGGTTGAAGTCGTTCATTCCCAGAATGCTATCGGGCTCAATGTGTCAGGGTATAAGATAGCTGACTGTTCTGTTCAGCTTCTGCTGAATTTGCAGGATGTGTGATTCGTGCCTATTGAATTCTTTCTGTCGCCACATTGTGAATAGAGATAGGCAAGGCAGTCCTAAGATAGGCAGTAGGACAAGGGCTGGACTGTTAATTAAATTGGCATAAGGTTTTTTGTAATTAGTACCTCATTTATGGGGTCTTGTTCACAATAACTGTCATCATGCTATGATGATTATTTTTAGCCCCGTAAAATACTTTCATTATTTTTTTCAAAAAATTAAATATTTGTTTAAAATTTGATTGTAATTTCATGCCATTTTAAAAATGTGATTATTTAAATATATTTATTTAAAGTTTAACTGTGTTTTTTCATTTATCTCCTTTCATATATTTGACAGGTCTTCCTGTGAAATGTATGAAGGGAGCTTCGCATCTGTGATTGGCTCCATGTGATCCAAGGGATGCTGCGATCTACATGTGGCTCTGGGATATGTGGGCTCTGCGCACTTGGAGTATGGTGAGAACCAGCATTGAAACTGTGTGCGTCCTGGGAGACCACAGTTAAGGGCGCAGATTTTTCCAGATCGCAGGCCTCCGCTGGAAAATATGGGCCATTAATCTTGGAAAAGGTGCAGCGCAGGTTCAGCATTATGATACTAGGGCTAAAAGGGTTATATTATTAAGACAGGATGCATAAACTTGGTTCGTCTTCACTTGAGAACCAAATGTTGAGAGGTGATTTAATTGAGAAGTATAAAATTACGTTAAATAACAGGATTAATTAGGCTAGATACTGAGAACCTATTTCCTCTTGTGGGATATTCAGAACAACGGATCAAAAAACTAAAATTAGAGCTCGGCCACTCAGGAGTGATATCAAGATGAACTTCTTCAGAAAAACTTTAGTGGAATCTGTAAATCTCTACCCAGAGTTTTACTTTGATTAGTTTAGCAAGAGATATGGAACAATGGTGGATAAATGGAGTTGAGGAATAAATCAACAATGATCTAACTGAACGGTGAAACAGGCTCCAGTGGTGGATATGTTGCACGATGTATGGCCAACTAAAAGGAGCCTAATGAGCATGTTTCCCTTAAACTAGGATCCCAGAGCTCCTCCAATGATAACTATCCCTAGATATGGATCATGTTTAGGAACCGTTGTAGGACATTCAGCCATTTGACCCTGTTCCACCGTTCAATTTGTTCATGGTTGATCTGAACATAAATTCAATTTACCGCCTTTCCCCTACATCCTTGTTACCTTTACATAACAAATCGACCTCAGTGTTGAATGATTCAATTCCACCCAGCATCCACAGTCTCTAAGTTTAAGATTGTGCTACTTTTTTATTGCTCCCAACAGCAGAGGAAATATTTCTGCTGTATTTAGCCTATTGTATATCGTTCACATTTTACAAACTTCGATCAGATCTCATCTCAAACTTCTATACTAGGGCATTCAAGCCAAATGTAAGCAAAGTGGCTTCATTATGTAACTTCTTTCACCCTGATATCATTCAGGTAAACCTGAGCTGTATCCCCTCCAAAACCAATATATCCTTCCTCATGATGTGTTGCCCAGAATGAAAGCATTGCTCCAGCTTAGGTCTGACCAGCACTCTATACAACTTCCACACTTTTTTATTATAGCACACTTGAGATATAAATCAACATTCCATTTTCATGCTTGATTTTTTTTTTACCTGTCGACAAGCTTTTAATAGTGCGTGCTCCTCTGTAGCTCATATTTGCTCAGCGTTTAGAAAATACTCCGTTTTATCCTTCTTGGGTCCAAATTTGATCTCCAGGCACTTGCCCATGTTGAACTCCTTTGCCATAGTTTCGCCCTCTCACTTAATCAGTCTTAAGTCACTTTGCAAATTTCTTCGGCCATCTGAACTACGTCCTGTCCCTACTAACTAATTGCCATCTGCAAACGTGAGACTACCCATCATATCACAATCACTGAAAAAAGTACAGACGAGATTGAGTTCTTGCATTGTACTTTTCATTTTTTTAATTCTGTGACAATTGCAGCAAAGGGATATTTTAACAGGCTCTTTAACTCATCTCTGTATTTGCGCTGTGTCACCGCATAAATGAAAGTGTTTGTGCTGCAACTCATGAGTTGAAACATGAAGCCTAACTCCCGTATGAACACAGGTAGAATCATAGCCCTGTAGCCCAGGTAACCCATTCGCCAATAAATACAATATATCATATATAGTGCCCATAACAGTATGAAATTCCCTGATATAGCATACAGTACAATCATGGATTTCCTGCGGTTCAACATCTCTGGGTCACTGGGACTTTCCCCACTGACTGGACACCGGAGTCGCCTGCGCGCTCTGTTAGTCACTAAAATGTACCTGACGGTTAAAGCATTGAACAGCAAGACCAAAATAAATGGTATGCATGGAGTTAAAATGTAATGAAAGAATTCAACTGCACCCCATACTTCTGAGCCTTCAACACTAGGTGTTATATAACAAAACCAGGATTGATTGATGAACCAATATTTACTCGTGTACATAAAGTACCAGAACGTATTTTTTAAAGAGAACAACACGGTAATCGTTGCTATAACCACACTCGCCGTTTTCTCCACACAGTATTTAGCTTTCAGCTTCTGGTAGCAAATGGCTATATATCGATCAAAGGTGAAACTGACCGTGAACCAGACAGAACAGTCTGTGACTGCGTACAGCAGGACGGCGTGGATGTTACAGACTGGGATGTACCTCACGAAATTGAGCTCTACATAATAAACAACAGGGATATGTCTCAGTATCAGATCAAAGATAATGACCAGAAGATCCGCTGCTGCCATGGCCACCAGGTAGCGTGTGATACATTTGGAGAGACCGCACTTTCCCCGAGACAGGATCACAATCGTCACCACGTTACCTGTAAACAATAACAAGGGAAAGGATCAGAAACAGACTGAAGACGCCTATTTGATTGTGTTACTGGTAAAAAAAAAGATATTTTGTTATTGAATTAATTGATAAAATTCAATTATTTTACCCATGTCAAGGACTGGTGACTAGAGACACTTTATTTACCATAAAATAATCAATATAAAATTTTATTAAATAAATGGGCCACATATACAAAAACATATGAATACTGTATTTAAAATGATTCAGGAAACGATTTGTGATAAATAGGGGTGCCTGGCAGCATTCAAATTGTTCAAAGCAACGTGGCTTGAAACAGGGAACCGAACAGCACCAGAATGTGTTGAGTTAACTGTCATTGTGATTTGCTTGGGATCAGT
>NW_028227072.1:0-17307 GCF_052327205.1 Somniosus microcephalus
GGCAGACACAAATAGGACCAATGGACAGGAGGCAAAAGAGAATCGAACAGAGGATGATGAGAGCCAAGCGGAGGAAGAAGAAGAGAGTCCAGCAGAGACACACACCTCCCTGACCATCTCCACCCCCCCCACACCTCTCAACGCAAACAAACTGCTGAAAGAGAGTCTGTCCAAACTAGAACTCGAATTCAACGAATACAGAGAAACACAGACCAAGAACTGGACGGAGGAATTCAAACAGCTGAAAATGGAAAACGAGTCCACCATCCACAATCTGAGAAAGACCGTAGAGGAACAAATAAATAAGATCCAAGAACTCCATACCCAACTAAACAAAATGACGGAGGCCGTAGAAAGGCTCAGCAGGCAACACAAACCTCTTAAGGTCCAAAAAACAACACACACAAGGACACAGAACCCGTCGGATGCCACCCCACACGAGGACACACCGAAAGCCACAAACCCCGCTCCTGCCACACAGCTCACCACAGAAACCCAGCCAACAACCAGCCCTCAGTCGAGTCCTGCCCAGACTACCGCTACCCAGTCCTCACACACAGGGACGCAGAACCCGTCAGATGCCCCCCCACACGAGGACACACCGAAAGCCTCAAACCCCGCTCCTGCCACACAACATATCCCAGAAACCCAGCCAACAACCAGCCATCAGTCGAGTCCTGCCCAGACTACTGCTACCCAGTCTGAAAAACCAGCCCCTCAGGCGGTCCTGCTGACCGACTCCAACGGAAAGTTTCTGGACCCCCAGAGGCTGTTCCCAGGTCATCAAGTCCTGAAAAAATGGTGCAGCAACACAGAACATGCAATGAAGATCCTGAACAAAGAATCCCTTGGAAGCCCCAAATGGCTTGTGATCCACACAGGCACAAACGACCTACGCACCCTACGGGAAGGCACTGCTAGGGCGGTGAGCAGGATGGCGGAAAAGGCCAGCAAGGAATTCCCCGAGGCGCGGATCGTGATCTCCACACTACTGCCCAGAAAGGACACCCCAGCCTATATAATCCACAACACCAACAGGGAGATCGACACGAGATGTTCTGTCTTCCCCAACGTCTACCTGGCCCATCATCCAAACATCAACACAAGGGACCTCTATGACGAAATACATCTACTCAAACAGCGGATGTGGGTCTTTGCAAAAAACCTCATAAACACTGCCAAAAGACGCAGCCCTCCCACCCCCTCTACCATTGGGAGCCGTAACCCAAACAGGACCACCAATGTCCCCCACCCCCCTTTACAAAACCAACAACAGAACCCAAGACCCCCCTCTAGACCACAGACTGTAGACCAAGAACTGAGAAAGATCATGACGATGCTGAACAGCCTGATAGAAAGCCGGAGAAATTATTAATATTGTTATTTATCATTATCATTATTGTTATCTTATCAGTATTATTACTACTATTAGATAGATATATGTGCATGCCTCATGAAATTTATACTAAATCATCATTTAGCATTATAGAAAATAGTGTTTCCACACTCATCCCACAAAATAGGTCCATTTTATTTCGTTTTATTGAACTATATAAATGCGTTCTTTCCACATAAGCTGCTGGAATATCCAGGGCCTCCGCTCCTCAACTTTTGGGATGAAGAGTACAGACCCTGAATTCCTAAAAGCTATAAAAGACATTGATATAATTGTGTTAACAGAAACATGGTGCCAAAAGGACATGCCGACCCACTGTCCCCCAATGTACCATGAAATTATTGTGCCTTCAGTAAAGAACATTAAGACACGCAAGGGCAGAACCTCCGGGGGAATCCTGGTGTGGTATAAAGGAGAACTGAACAAACACATCTCACCGATAAAACAGGGAAAATCACACGTATGGCTAAAATTAGATAAAAATATAGGAATAGAAAAAAACGATGTTTACTTATGTGCGATCTACATACCTCCAATAGAATCGCCATATTTTGAAGAGGAGATATTTGACACTCTCCACATGGAAATCAGCCATTTCCAGGCCCAAGGAAAGGTGCTACTATGTGGGGACCTAAATGCAAGGACAGGATGTGAACCTGACTTCATAGACCCACAGGGCAACAACCATGTGTTTGGCCAGACCCCTCTATATGTCACACCAGCCATCGCAAACCGAAACAACCTCGATTGTGAAATAAATAAAAGCGGTAGGGAGGTAGTGCAACTCTGCCGAGCCTTAGGCCTGTACATAGTTAACGGTAGGTTCAGAGGGGACTCCTTAGGGAGACTCACATATTCCTCAACTCTTGGGTCTAGTGTGGTGGATTATACAATCACTGACCTGGACCCCTGCGATATCAACGCATTCACTGTCAGGCAGCAATCCCCCCTCTCAGACCATAACCAAATAAATGTGTACCTTAAACTTTCTGCCCAAACTACAGACACAAAAAAGGAACCCAGTAAGCTACATAAAATAAACCAGACAGACAGATGGGCCCCAGACAGTGGAGATAAATTCATCACAGCACTAAATTCACCTGATCTCACAAGTAAAATTTCAAAATTTAAAGAAAATCTATATGAGATCACCAGAGATGGGGTAAACATGGCCATAGAGGATATAAATATGATCTTTCATGAGGCAGCTGTAAAAGCCGACCTCGTGAAACAGAAGAGGAAGAGTCACAAAAGACAAAATAAAAATAAGAAATGGTTTGACCACGAATGCAAAAATGCCAGAAAAGACCTGAGAAAAATATCAAACCAAAAGCATCGCCAACCAAACAATCCGGACCTACGTACTAGATACAATGAAACCCTCAAAAGATATAAACACACCATTAGGAACAAAACACAAAACTATACCCACAAAATACTAGAAGAAATTGAAAACTCCACCAACCCAAAACAATTCTGGGAAATGTGGAATAACCTGAGTACAACACAATTGCAAGCATTACCAATCCAAGATGGCGACATCTGGAGAACACATTTTGAAAACCTCTACAAAGACATCCCAATAAACGAAACAAACCCAAGTCAACATCAGGTCACAGAAAAACTCCACACATTAGAAGCAACAATCAAAGACAACCAAAACCCTCTAGACTCCCCAATCACATGGAAAGAAATGGCCACAAAAACAAAATCTCTCCACCTAAAGAAAGCCTGTGGCCCAGACAACATCAAAAATGAAATGCTCAAGTTCAGCAATATGGAGATGCAGGGTGCGGTACTCAAATTATTCAACATCATATTACGTTCAGGCTGTTTTCCCGATATCTGGTGCCAAGGACTAATCTCCCCCATATATAAAAGCGGAAACAAATCAGACCCAAATAACTACCGCGGCATCTGTGTCAACAGTTGTCTAGGGAAGTTATTCTGCAGTATTCTAAATAGTAGATTACTTGATTTTCTTAACAAACATAATATCCTCAGAAAAAACCAAATAGGCTTTCTTCCAAAACACCGCACCGCCGACCATATCTATACCCTTCACACCCTCATTGAAAAACATAAACACCAAACAAAAAATGGGAAAATATTCGCCTGTTTCATCGACTTCAAGAAAGCCTTTGACTCTATATGGCACGAAGGGCTCTATTATAAACTTCTTCAGTGTGGAATAGGGGGCAAAGTCTATGACCTTATTAAATCAATGTATCTGAAAAACAAATGCGGGGTCAAAATTGGAGACAAACGCACCGATTTCTTCACCCAGAGAAGAGGCGTCCGGCAGGGCTGCAATTTGAGCCCGACCCTGTTCAACATATACATAAATGAATTAGCAGACATGCTGGAGCAAAGCGAGTCACCAGGTCTCCGTCTCCTGGATGGAGAAGTGAAGTCCCTGTTCTATGCGGACGACCTGGTTCTGCTGTCTCCCACAGAACAGGGATTACAGCAACAACTAGACCTACTCGACAAATACTGCCAAAATTGGGCTCTAACAGTAAATCTAAAGAAAACCAACATCATGATTTTTCAAAAAAGACCCAGATGTCAGGAAAACAAATACCAGTTTACCCTCAGTGATACCACTATAGGACACACTATGAGCTACACCTACCTTGGTCTAACTATTACAGCATCAGGGAGCTTCAGCATAGCAGTGAATGCACTAAAAGAAAAAGCCCGAAGAGCCCTATATGCAATAAAAAGAAAATTCTACAACATCCAAATCCCAATCAAAATCTGGCTCAAAATTTTTGACAGCATAATCCTGCCCATTGCACTGTACGGTAGTGAAGTATGGGGCCCGCTAAATCACCAAAGCTACACTAAATGGGAAAAACACACAATAGAAGCCCTACATGCAGAATTCTGCCGAAGCATCCTTCGCACCCAAAGAAAAACGCCAACAAATGCATGCAGAGCCGAACTAGGCAGATACCCACTGATAATAAACATCCAAAAACGAGCACTAAACTTCCTAAATCACCTCAAATCTAGCTCCCCAGACACCCTTCATTTCAAAGCCTTTCAGACCCAAGAGCTAAACCCAGAAAAGAGTCCCCTGAGTCAGCTGCTACTGAAACTAAGTACTCAGCCGGACCCTGACCAGCCCCAGACCAACACAGCCGTCCAAACACCAATCCGAGTGAACCAAATCATTAAACAATGCAAAGAAACCTACCTGGAACATTGGAACAAAATAACCGAAAGCCAAAGCAGATTAGAATGTTACCGGGCCCTAAAAAGAGAATATAAACTGGCAGACTACCTCACGACCATCAGAGACACAAAACAGAGACAGACTCTCACCAGGTACAGACTAAGCGACCACCAACTGGAAATTGAAAAAGGCAGATACAAGAAATCCTGGCAGCCTAGAGAGAATAGAATATGCGATCAATGTCTGGCTGGCGAGGTTGAAACAGAAATGCATTTCCTCCTAAAATGCGAAAAATTCAACACATCAAGAAACATATTATTCAACAAGCTAAGCCAAACAACCCCAGATTTCAAGGAATTGGATGATCTGTCAAAATTGAGATTAGTCCTAGGAGAAGGAGACAGACCATACCTTGGGGCTAAATATGTAACAACATGTCACAACCTGAGGACTGTTTAAAAGTAAGACTGTTTAAAATTAATATTGAACGTACCAAATGAAGTAGAAAGACTGTTTAAAATTAATATTGTTTAAAAGTAATATTGTATATACCCAACAAATGTCAAATCGATTGACACCTACAGAATGTTGGAAAACTGTACCTTTTTGCAATGTAAGCTTTGGCAATATGGTTCTCTGTAAACTTTCATGCCAATAAAGCATTTGAACTGAACTGAAAAAAAAAAACTGAGAGAGACGCGGGGAGAGAGAGAGAGAGACGCGGGGAGAGAGAGAGAGAGACGCGTGGAGGGAGAGAGAGAGAGACGCGGGGAGAGAGAGAGAGACGCGGGGAGAGAGAGAGAGAGAGACGCGGGGAGAGAGAGAGAGAGAGACGCGGGGAGAGAGCGAGAGAGACGCGGAGAGAGAGAGAGAGAGACGCGGGGAGAGAGAGAGAGAGACACGGGGAGAGAGAGAGAGAGACGCGGGGAGAGAGAGAGAGACGCGGGGAGAGAGAGAGAGAGACGCGGGGAGAGAGAGAGAGAGACGCGGGGAGAGAGAGAGAGAGAGACGCGGGGAGGGAGAGAGAGAGAGACGCGGGGAGAGAGAGAGAGACGCGGGGAGAGAGAGAGAGAGACGCGGGGAGAGAGAGAGAGAGACGCGGGGAGAGAGAGAGAGAGACGCGGGGAGAGAGAGAGAGAGAGACGCGGGGAGAGAGAGAGAGAGAGAGAGACGCGGGGGGAGAGAGAGAGAGAGAGAGAGACGCGGGGAGAGAGAGAGAGAGAGAGAGACGCGGGGAGAGAGAGAGAGAGACGCGGGGAGAGAGAGAGAGAGAGACGCGGGGAGAGAGAGAGAGAGAGACGCGGGGAGAGAGAGACGCGGGGAGAGAGAGAGAGAGATGCGGGGAGGGGGAGAGAGAGAGAGATGCGGGGAGAGAGAGAGAGAGACGCGGGGAGAGAGAGAGAGAGACGCGGGGAGAGAGAGACGCGGGGAGAGAGAGAGAGACGCGGGGAGAGACGCGGGGGGAGAGAGAGAGACGCGGGGAGAGAGAGAGAGAGAGAGAGAGAGAGAGACCTGGGGGGAGCGAGAGAGACGGGGGGGAGAGAGAGAGAGAGAGAGACGTGGGAGAGAGAGACGTGGGGAGAGAGAGAGAGAGAGAGAGAGAGACACGCGGGGAGAGAGAAAGAGAGAGAGAGACGCGGGGGGAGAGAGAGAGAGAGAGACGCGGGGAGAGAGAGAGAGAGAGACGCGGGGAGGGAGAGAGAGAGACACAGAGAGAGAGAGAGAGGCGGAGAGAGAGAGAGAGGCGGAGAGAGAGAGAGAGAGGCGGAGAGAGAGATGCGGGGAGAGAGAGAGAGACGTGGGGAGAGAGAGAGAGAGAGAGAGAGACGTGGGGAGAGAGAGACGTGGGGAGAGAGAGAGACGTGGGGAGAGAGAGAGAGAGACGTGGGGAGAGAGAGAGAGAGAGAGACGTGGGGGAGAGAGAGAGAGACATGGGGAGTGAAGACTCACCGGAGGGAGACAGGATGTTCCAGTCTGGGGAGGGTGTGGGTTGTCCGGGCCGGGGGGTCTCCCCCTCCATGACTGGCCTGTCTCTGGTGAGGTGGAGAGCCCGGGCAACGCGGTGCCAGGCCGTGTTCCACAGCTCCGAGTCGGCAAAACCTCGAAGGGTCGCTGGCTCCGCCTGTGAAAGGGGAAAGAAAGAGCGGAGTTACACCTCGCACTGAGCTCAGAGACACGGGACAGGGGGAGAGAGAGGGGGGAGGGAAGGAGTTACACCTCGCACTGAGCTCAGAGACACGGGACAGGGGGAGAGAGAGGGGGGAGGGAAGGAGTTACACCTCGCACTGAGCTCAGAGACACGGGACAGAGAGAGAGAGGGGGGAGGGAAGGAGTTACACCTCGCACTGAGCTCAGAGACACGGGACAGGGGGAGAGAGGGGGGAGGGAAGGAGTTACACCTCGCACCGAGCTCAGAGACACGGGACAGGGGGAGAGAGGGGGGAGGGAAGGAGTTACACCGAGCTCAGAGACACGGGACAGGGGGAGAGAGAGAGGGGGGAGGGAAGGAGTTACACCTCGCACCGAGCTCAGAGACACGGGACAGCGAGAGAGAGGGAGGGGGGAGGGAAGGAGTTACACCTCGCACTGAGCTCAGAGACACGGGACAGAGAGAGGGGGGGGGGGGAAGGAGTTACAGCTCGCACTGAGTTCAGAGACACGGGACAGGGGGAGAGAGAGGGGGGAGGGAAGGAGTTACACCTCGCACTGAGCTCAGAGACACGGGACAGGGGGAGAGAGAGGGGGGAGGGAAGGAGTTACACCTCGCACTGAGCTCAGAGACACGGGACAGGGGGAGAGAGGGGGGAGGGAAGGAGTTACACCTCGCACTGAGCTCAGAGACACGGGACAGGGAGAGAGAGAGGGGGGAGGGAAGGAGTTACACCGAGCTCAGAGACACGGGACAGGGAGAGAGGGGGGAGGGAAGGAGTTCCACCGAGCTCAGAGACACGGGACAGGGAGAGAGGGGGGAGGGAAGGAGTTACACCTCGCACTGAGCTCAGAGACATGGGACAGGGGGAGAGAGGGGGGAGGGAAGGAGTTACACCTCGCACTGAGCTCAGAGACACGGGACAGGGGGAGAGAGGGAGGGGGAAGGGAAGGAGTTACACCTCGCACTGAGCTCAGAGACACGGGACAGGGGGAGAGAGAGGGGGGAGGGAAGGAGTTACACCTCGCACTGAGCTCAGAGACACGGGACAGGGGGAGAGAGAGGGGGGAGGGAAGGAGTTACACCTCGCACTGAGCTCAGAGACACGGGACAGGGAGAGAGAGAGAGGGGGGAGGGAAGGAGTTACACCTCGCACTGAGCTCAGAGACACGGGACAGGGGGAGAGAGGGAGGGAAGGAGTTACACCTCGCGCCGAGCTCAGAGACACGGGACAGGGGGAGAGAGAGGGGGGAGGGAAGGAGTTACACCTCGCACTGAGCTCAGAGACACTGGACAGGGGGAGAGAGAGGGGAGGGAAGGAGTTACACCTCGCACCGAGCTCAGAGACACGGGACAGGGGGAGAGAGAGGGGGGGAGGGAAGGAGTTACACCTCGCACTGAGCTCAGAGACACGGGACAGGGGGAGAGAGAGGGGGGAGGGAAGGAGTTACACCTCGCACTGAGCTCAGAGACACGGGACAGGGGGAGAGAGAGGGGGGAGGGAAGGAGTTACACCTCGCACTGAGCTCAGAGACACGGGACAGGGGGAGAGAGAGGGGGGAGGGAAGGAGTTACACCTCACACTGAGCTCAGAGACACGGGACAGGGGGAGAGGGGGGAGGGAAGGAGTTACACCTCGCACTGAGCTCAGAGACACGGGACAGGGAGAGAGAGAGGGGGGAGGGAAGGAGTTACACCTCGCACTGAGCTCAGAGACACGGGACAGGGGGAGAGAGAGGGGGGAGGGAAGGAGTTACACCTCGCACTGAGCTCAGAGACACGGGACAGAGAGAGAGGGGGGAGGGAAGGAGTTACACCTCGCACTGAGCTCAGAGACACGGGACAGAGAGAGAGGGGGGAGGGAAGGAGTTACACCTCGCACTGAGCTCAGAGACACGGGACAGGGGGAGAGAGAGGGGGGAGGGAAGGAGTTACACCTCGCACTGAGCTCAGAGACACGGGACAGAGAGAGAGAGGGGGGAGGGAAGGAGTTACACCTCGCACTGAGCTCAGAGACACGGGACAGGGGGAGAGAGGGGGGAGGGAAGGAGTTACACCTCGCACCGAGCTCAGAGACACGGGACAGGGGGAGAGAGGGGGGAGGGAAGGAGTTACACCGAGCTCAGAGACACGGGACAGGGGGAGAGAGAGAGGGGGGAGGGAAGGAGTTACACCTGCACTGAGCTCAGAGACACGGGACAGGGGGAGAGAGAGAGGGGGGAGGGAAGGAGTTACACCTGCACTGAGCTCAGAGACACGGGACAGCGAGAGAGAGGGAGGGGGGAGGGAAGGAGTTACACCTCGCACTGAGCTCAGAGACACGGGACAGAGAGAGGGGGGGGGGGAAGGAGTTACAGCTCGCACTGAGTTCAGAGACACGGGACAGGGGGAGAGAGAGGGGGGAGGGAAGGAGTTACACCTCGCACTGAGCTCAGAGACACGGGACAGGGGGAGAGAGAGGGGGGAGGGAAGGAGTTACACCTCGCACTGAGCTCAGAGACACGGGACAGGGGGAGAGAGAGGGGGGAGGGAAGGAGTTACACCTCGCACTGAGCTCAGAGACACGGGACAGGGGGAGAGAGGGGGGAGGGAAGGAGTTACACCTCGCACTGAGCTCAGAGACACGGGACAGGGAGAGAGAGAGGGGGGAGGGAAGGAGTTACACCGAGCTCAGAGACACGGGACAGGGAGAGAGGGGGGAGGGAAGGAGTTCCACCGAGCTCAGAGACACGGGACAGGGAGAGAGGGGGGAGGGAAGGAGTTACACCTCGCACTGAGCTCAGAGACATGGGACAGGGGGAGAGAGGGGGGAGGGAAGGAGTTACACCTCGCACTGAGCTCAGAGACACGGGACAGGGGGAGAGAGGGAGGGGGAAGGGAAGGAGTTACACCTCGCACTGAGCTCAGAGACACGGGACAGGGGGAGAGAGAGGGGGGAGGGAAGGAGTTACACCTCGCACTGAGCTCAGAGACACGGGACAGAGAGAGAGGGGGGAGGGAAGGAGTTACACCTCGCACTGAGCTCAGAGACACGGGACAGGGGGAGAGAGAGGGGGGAGGGAAGGAGTTACACCTCGCACTGAGCTCAGAGACACGGGACAGAGAGAGAGAGGGGGGAGGGAAGGAGTTACACCTCGCACTGAGCTCAGAGACACGGGACAGGGGGAGAGAGGGGGGAGGGAAGGAGTTACACCTCGCACCGAGCTCAGAGACACGGGACAGGGGGAGAGAGGGGGGAGGGAAGGAGTTACACCTCGCACCGAGCTCAGAGACACGGGACAGGGGGAGAGAGAGGGGGGGAGGGAAGGAGTTACACCTCGCACTGAGCTCAGAGACACGGGACAGGGGGAGAGAGAGGGGGGAGGGAAGGAGTTACACCTCGCACTGAGCTCAGAGACACGGGACAGGGGGAGAGAGAGGGGGGAGGGAAGGAGTTACACCTCGCACTGAGCTCAGAGACACGGGACAGGGGGAGAGAGAGGGGGGAGGGAAGGAGTTACACCTCGCACTGAGCTCAGAGACACGGGACAGGGGGAGAGAGAGGGGGGAGGGAAGGAGTTACACCTCACACTGAGCTCAGAGACACGGGACAGGGGGAGAGGGGGGAGGGAAGGAGTTACACCTCGCACTGAGCTCAGAGACACGGGACAGGGAGAGAGAGAGGGGGGAGGGAAGGAGTTACACCTCGCACTGAGCTCAGAGACACGGGACAGGGGGAGAGAGAGGGGGGAGGGAAGGAGTTACACCTCGCACTGAGCTCAGAGACACGGGACAGAGAGAGAGGGGGGAGGGAAGGAGTTACACCTCGCACTGAGCTCAGAGACACGGGACAGAGAGAGAGGGGGGAGGGAAGGAGTTACACCTCGCACTGAGCTCAGAGACACGGGACAGGGGGAGAGAGAGAGGGGGGAGGGAAGGAGTTACACCTCGCACCGAGCTCAGAGACACGGGACAGCGAGAGAGAGAGGGGGGAGGGAAGGAGTTACACCTCGCACCGAGCTCAGAGACACGGGACAGGGGGAGAGAGACGGGGGAGGGAAGGAGTTACACCTCGCACCGAGCTCAGAGACACGGTGCCTGGGAGTTTCCTGCTCTGCACCGGGTGAGATGTGAACGGATAAGTTAGAGAGAGAAAAAAGGAGATCTTCTACCTCACTAACGAACTGCAACAAGAGGATCAGCAAACCATCAAGCACGCCCAGGTCCATCGGTGGTGCAATGAAGAGCTGGAACAGGAAAATAATCCTTATCCGACTGCAGTCTAGGTACAGACACAGTTGCAGCAGGGAGTAAAGCTCCCTCTACACGGTCCCATCAAACACTCCCAGGGCAGGTACAGTCCAGGTTAGATACAGAGTAAAGCTGCCTCTACACTGTCCCATCAAACACTCCCAGGGCAGGTACAGCCCAGGTTAGATACAGAGTAAAGCTGCCTCTACACTGTCCCGTCAAACACTCCCAGGGCAGGTACAGCCCAGGTTAGATACAGAGTAAAGCTCCCTCTACACTGTCCCATCACACACTCCCAGGGCAGGTACAGCCCAGGTTAGATACAGAGTAAAGCTCCCTCTACACTGTCCCATCACACACTCCCAGGGCAGGTACAGCCCTGGTTAGATCCAGAGTAAAGCTCCCTCTACACTGTCCCGTCAAACACTCCCAGGGCAGGTACAGCCCAGGTTAGATGCAGAGTAAAGCTCCCTCTACACTGTCCCGTCAAACACTCCCAGGGCAGGTACAGCACAGGTTAGATTCAGAGTAAAGCTCCCTCTACACTGTCCCATGAAACACTCCCAGGGCAGGTACAGCATCGGTTAGATACAGAGTAAAGCTCCCTCTACACTGTCCCATCAAACACTCCCAGGGCAGGTACAGCCCAGGTTAGATACAGAGTAAAGCTCCCTCTACACTGTCCCATCAAACACTCCCAGGGCAGGTACAGCCCAGGTTCGATACAGAGTAAAGCTCCCTCTACACTGTCCCATCACACACTCCCAGGGCAGGTACAGCACGGGTTAGATACAGAGTAAATCTCCCTCTACACTGTCCCCATAAAACACTCCCAGGGCAGGTACAGCACGAGTTAGATACAGAGTAAAGCTCCCTCTACACTGTCCCATCACACACTCCCAGGGCAGGTACAGCACAGGTTAGATACAGAGTAAATCTCCCTCTACACTGCCCCATCAAACACTCCCAGGGCAGGTACAGCACGGGTTAGATACAGAGTAAAGCTCCCTCTACACTGTCCCATCACACACTCCCAGGGCAGGTACAGCATGGGTTAGATACAGAGTAAAGCTCCCTCTACACTGTCCCATCAAACACTCCCAGGGCAGGTACAGCACGGGTTAGATACAGAGTAAAGCTGCCTCTACGCTGTCCCATCAAACACTCCCAGGGCAGGTACAGCACGGGATAGATACAGAGTAAAGCTCCCTCTACACTGTCCCATCAAACACTCCCAGGGCAGGTGCAGCACGGGTTAGATGCAGAGTAAAGCTCCCTCTACACTGTCCCATCAAACACTCCCAGAACAGGTACAGCACGGGTTAGATACAGAGTAAAGCTCCCTCTACACTGTCCCATCAAACACTCCCAGGGCAGGTGCAGCACGGGTTAGATACAGAGTAAAGCTCCCTCTACACTGTCCCATCAAACACTCCCAGGGCAGGTGCAGCACGGGTTAGATACAGAGTAAAGCTCCCTCTACACTGTCCCATCAAACACTCCCAGGGCAGGTGCAGCACGGGTTAGATACAGAGTAAAGCTTCCTCTACACTGTCCCATCAAACACTCCCAGGGCAGGTACAGCATGGGTTAGATACAGAGTAAAGCTTCCTCTACACTGTCCCATCAAACACTCCCAGGGCAGGTACAGCATGGGTTAGATACAGAGTAACGCTCCCTCTACACTGTCCCATCAAACACTGCCAGGGCAGGTACAGCACGGGTTAGATACAGCGTAAAGCTCCCTCTACACTGTCCCATCACACACTCCCAGGGCAGGTACAGCACAGGTTAGATACAGTGTAAAGCTTCCTCTACACTGTCCCATCAAACACTCCCAGGGCAGGTACAGCACGGGTTAGATACAGTGTAAAGCTTCCTCTACACTGTCCCATCAAACACTCCCAGGGCAGGGACAGCACGGGTTAGATACAGAGTAAAGCTCTCTCTACACTGTCGCATCAAAAACTCCCAGGGCAGGTACAGCACGGGTTAGATACAGAGTAAAGCTCCCTCTACACTGTCCCATCAAACACTCCCAGGGCAGGTACAGCACGGGTTAGATACAGAGTAAAGCTGCCTCTACACTGTCCCATCAAACACTCCCAGGGCAGGTACAGCACGGGTTAGATACAGAGTAAAGCTCCCTCTACACTGTCCCATCAAACACTCCCAGGGCAGGTACAGCACGGGTTAGATACAGAGTAAAGCTCTCTCTACACTGTCCCATCAAACACTCCCAGGGCAGGTACAGCACGGGTTAGATACAGAGTAAATCCCGCTAGACCCTGTTTGTCGTGTTGCCCCTCGCTCCCCTGCGAGCACCGCCCCCTCCTCCCCACCGCACCCCCCACCAAATCGGGTGAACCTACCTGTGTGGAGGAGACCAGCCCACTGTGGGCTGCCTGGAGGAAGTCTTCAGTCTGAACCTCCACTGGGGAACCACGACTGCTAAGCTGGATCATTAGGAAGGCAGCGGCATTCTGTGGAGCGAGAAGGAAGGTGAGAGGGAGTGGTGGAGGGGGAGAGGGAGTGGTGGAGGGGGAGAGGGAGTGGGGGAGGGGGGAGAGGGAGTGGGGGAGGGGGGGAGAGGGAGTGGGGGAGGGGGGGAGAGGGAGTGGGGGAGGGGGGGGAGAGGGAGTGGGGGAGGGGGGGGAGAGGGAGTGGGGGAGGGGGGGGAGGGAGTGGGGGGGGAGGGGGGGGAGGGGAGTGGGGGAGGGGGGAGGGAGTGGTGGAGGGGGAGAGGGAGTGGGGGAGGGGGAGAGGGAGTGGGGGAGAGGGAGTGGGGGAGGGGGGGGAGAGGGAGTGGGGGAGGGGGGGAGAGGGAGTGGGGGAGGGGGGGGAGAGGGAGTGGGGGAGGGGGGGGAGGGAGTGGGGGAGGGGGGGAGGGAGTGGTGGAGGGGGAGAGGGAGTGGGGGAGGGGGAGAGGGAGTGGGGGAGGGGGAGTGGTGGAGGGGGGGAGGGAGTGGTGGAGGGGGGGAGGGAGTGGTGGAGGGAGAGGAAGTGGTGGAGGGGGGGAGGGAGAGGGAGTGGTGGAGGGGGAGAGGGAGTGGTGGAGGGGGAGAGGGAGTGGTGGAGGGAGACAACAAGAATTTGCAAAATTGGACAAACACCCAATTGAGATCCTATATGCAGAATTCTGTAAAAGTATCCTCCGGACTCAAAGGAAAACCGTAAACAATGCATGCAGGGCAGAACTAGGCCAATATCCATTAATAATCACTATCCAAATAAGAGCCACCAAATTTTGGAAACACCTAGAAATGAGCAACCCCCAATGCTATCATTACGAAGCCCTGAAATGCCAAGAGAGGACCATAAAGAAGAATACCCTCAGTCAACTAGTCCTGGGACTCAGTGAAGTAACTACTAACACTACTAACAATAACCAGCCCCAGGACAGTGACAGCGTAACACAAAGAATTCGACCCAACACAATCGTCGCTAAGCAAAAGGAAAAATATCTGTCATATTGGGCAGAAACAACAAAAACCCAAAGCAAACTCAATTGCTACTTGGCCCTAAACAGACAATACAACATGGCTGATTACCTGACCATGGTAAAGGACAGCAAACTGAGGAAAACCTTGACAATGTACAGACTTAGTGAGCATAGCCTGGCGATCGAAAAAGGTAGACACAGACAGACCCGGCTACCAAGAGAGGACAGGATATGCTCTCACTGCCATCAGGGAGTGGTGGAGACAGAGATGCACTTCCTCACAGCTTGTAGAAAATATCAGGGCATAAGGGAGAATTTCTACCCAAAATTCACAAAAATATGCCCGGAATTCAGAAATTTGAATGACGACCAAAAACTCCCATACCTACTAGGGGAGGAGAGAAATTGTGTAACACTAGCGGCACACTATGTTACAGCTTGCCATAAACAGAGGGACAACCACTAAATATAAGAAAAGAGTATATATAAATTATATGAATATATATTTATACACTCAGGGATATATCTGTTTATACACTGTATGGATAGATCTGTATTTTTGTGCACAAACATGAATGTTTTTCGATGCTTTGGCAACATAAGATGTAACTTGTCATGCCAAGAAAGCGATTTGAATTGAATTGAATTGAAATTGAGTGGTGGAGGGAGAGAGGGAGTGGTGGAGAGGGAGTGGTGGAGGGGGTTCGGGAGTGGTGGAGGGGGAGAGGGAGTGGTGGAGGGGGAGTGGGAGTGGTGGAGGGGGAGGGGGAGGGGGAGAGAGGGAGTGGCGGAGGGGGAGGGGGAGTGGCGGAGGGGGAGGGGGAGTGGGGGAGGGGGAGAGGGAGTGGGGGAGGGGGAGAGGGAGTGGGGGAGGGGGAGAGGGAGGGGGAGAGGGAGTGGGGGAGGGGGAGAGGGAGTGGTGGAGGGGGAGAGGGAGTGGGGGAGGGGGAGAGGGAGTGGGGGAGGGGGAGAGGGAGTGGGGGAGGGGGAGAGGGAGGGGGAGAGGGAGTGGGGGAGGGGGAGAGGGAGTGGTGGAGGGGGAGAGGCAGTGGCGGAGGGGGAGAGGGAGTGGCGGAGGGGGAGAGGGAGTGGCGGAGGGGGAGAGGGAGTGGTGGAGGGGGAGAGGGAGTGGGGGAGAGGGGGAGGGGGAGAGGGAGTGGGGGAGGGGGAGAGGGAGTGGGGGAGGGGGAGAGGGAGTGGCGGAGGGGGAGGGGGAGAGGGAGTGGTGGAGGGGGAGAGGGAGTGGGGGAGGGGGAGAGGGAGTGGTGGAGGGGGAGAGGGAGTGGTGGAGGGGGAGTGGGGGAGGGGGAGGGGGAGTGGGGGAGGGGGAGAGGGAGTGGGGAGGGGGAGCGGGGAGGGGGAGAGGGAGCGGTGGAGGGGGAGAGGGAGCGGTGGAGGGGGAGTGGGAGCGGTGGAGGGGGAGTGGAGCGGTGGAGGTGGAGGGGGAGTGGGAGCGGTGGAGGGGGAGGGGGAGCGGGGGAGGGGGAGAGGATAGGGGAGGGGGAGAGGGAGTGGTGGAGGGGGAGTGGTGGAGGGGGAGTGGGAGTGGTGGAGGGGGAGCGGTGGAGGGGGAGTGGGGGAGGGAGTGGGGGAGGGGGAGAGGGAGTGGGGGAGAGGGAGTGGGGGAGGGGAGAGGGAGTGGGGGAGGGGGAGAGGGAGTGGAGGGGGAGAGGGAGTGGTGGAGGGGGAGAGGGAGTGGGGTGGGGAGGGAGTGGGAGAGGGAGTGGGGAGGGGGAGTGGGGGAGGGGAGGGAGTGGGGAGGGAGGGGGAGGGAGGTGGCGGAGGGGAGAGGGAGTGGCGGAGGGGGAGAGGGAGTGGCGGAGGGGGAGAGGGAGTGGAGGGAGGGGGAGAGGGGTGGGGGAGGGGAGTGGGGGAGGAGTGGGGAGGGAGTGGGGAGAGGGAGTGGGTGGGAGAGGGAGTGGGGAGGGGAGAGGGTGGTGGAGGGGGAGAGGGAGTGGTGGAGGGGGAGAGGGAGTGGTGGAGGGGGAGAGGGAGTGGTGGAGGGGGAGAGGGAGTGGTGGAGGGGAGAGGGAGTGGTGGAGGGGGTGAGGGAGTGGTGGAGGGGAGAGGGAGTGGTGGAGGGGAGAGGGAGTGGTGGAGGTGGAGGGGGAGTGGAGTGGTGGAGGGGGAGAGGAGTGGGGGAGGTGGAGGGGGAGAGTGGTGGAGGGGGAGAGGGAGTGGGGAGGGTGAGGGGGTGGGAGGAGGGGGTGGGGAGAGGGTGTGGGGGAGGGGAGTGGTGTGGGGGAGGGGGAGTGGGTGGTGGGGGTGGAGTGGGGTGGGGAGTGGGGTGGTGGGGGTGAGGGAGTGGGGGAGTGGGGTGGAGGGGGTGTGGGTGTGGGTGGGGGGGTGAGGGGAGTGGGTGGGGGTTGTGGGGTGGGGGTGGGGGTGGGTGGGGTGTGGGTTGGTGGGGTGGGTGGGGGTGGTGTGGGGTGGGGTGTGGGTGGGGGGTGTGGGTGGTGGTGGGGGGTGAGGGGTGGTGGTGGGGGGTGTGGGGGGTGGTGGGGTGTGGGGTGGTGTGGGTGGGGTGTGGGGGGTGGGTGGGTGGGTGTGGGTGGGGGGTGGGTGTGGGGGGGTGGTGGGTGTGGGGGTGGGGTGTGGGGTGGGTGGTGGGGGTGGGGGTGGGTGGGGGTGGAGGGTGTGTGGGGTGGGTGTGGGGGTGGGTGGGTTGTGGTGGGGGTGTGGGGTGGTGGGGTGGGTGGGGGTGGGGTGGGTTGGTGTGGGTGTGGGGTGGTGGGGGTGTGGTGGTGGGGGTTGGGTGGTGGGTGGGGTTGTGGGGTGGTTTGGGTGGGTGGGGTGTGGTGGGGGTGGGTTGTGGTGGGTGTGGGTGTGGGGGTGGTGGGGGTTGTGGGTGGTGTGTGGGGTTGTGTGGGGTGTGGGTGGGTGTGGGGAGTGGGTGTGGTGTGGTGGTG
>NW_028227073.1:0-2500 GCF_052327205.1 Somniosus microcephalus
GGCCGCTTCACGCCGGCCTCGGGTGATGCTTTCCGGCTTGGGAAAGTGAGTTGCTACCGCCAAATTGACATGTGTCATTTCTGGCAAGTGTCTCAGGACATAGTTTATGAGTTGCAGCTTGGGAAATCATTAACCTAGTCGGAAGTCCCGATGAAGAAAAAAAAAAGTGCCATTTGCGGGGATTTGGGTGCTCCTGGTCGGATAGAGGTGGCCGTTTGACCCGCTGATTTGACACTTGTCATTTCTGGCAGGGGGGGTTGGCGGGGTGCCCGGAGATTTTCGGGAACACGATTTTCAGAACAAAATTCACTCAGCGGGAGCACTTTGAAAATGCCCGAAAAGTGTTACTTTGCTAAAAGGCTCATTTTATCAATATAGAGACCTTTCAAAGAGTATTGGAAAGTCATATTAAAATGGTTTTGTGGCTTTTATGACTTAATGACAAAAAACTCTAAGTGTGAATCTGAAATCGTAGACAGACAGCAGAAACATATAAATAATTCCAGCGTCTAAGTTTCATTTGCTGTCTGTCACACAGGTGCCTCTGAACCGGTCAGGGCCTGTGACCCCACTGAGCTTGTGTTTTATGGCTTATGCACACGCAGTGTTTGCACCAAGTTCCCCTGTGTTGTGCGCTCAGTGGGCCCGTCCAAGACAGCAGAAACAAGACGTACATGCCAGCGTCTTTAAAGTTTCATTTGTTGTCTTGTCACACAGGTGCCTCTGAACGGGTCAGGGCCTGTGACCCCACTGAGTTGTTTACTGGGGCTAATGCACAAGCAGTGTTTTGTCAGATCCCACTGTGTTGTGCGCTCAGTGGGTCCGTCTAAAATGACAAGACAGCAGAAACATTCCAGCGAGTTCCATTTGTTGTCTTGTCACACAGGTGCCTCTGAACGGGTCAGGGCCTGTGAGCCCACTGAGTTGTTTACTGGGGCTAATGCACAAGCAGTGTTTTGTCAGATTCCACTGTGTTGTGCGCTCAGTGGGTCCGTCTAAAATGACAAGACAGCAGAAACATTCCAGCGAGTTTCATTTGTTGTCTTGTCACACAGGTGCCTCTGAACGGGTCAGGGCCTGTGACCCCACTGAGTTGTTTACTGGGGCTAACGCACAAGCAGTGTTTGTCAGAGAGTTCCACTGTGTTGTGCGCTCAGTGGGTCCGTCTAAAATGACAAGACAGCAGAAACATTCCAGCGAGTTCCATTTGTTGTCTTGTCACACAGGTGCCTCTGAGCGGGTCAGGGCCTGTGACCCCATTGAGCTTTGTGAGCAACGTATGCACACGCAGTGTTTGCAACGAGATTCCCCTGTGTCGTGCGCTCAGTGGGCCCGTACGACCGATTTGGTGACTCGCGTCCGTAGTGGGAGTCCCCGGGTCGGCCCAGTATAGAGAGAGGCTGGTGTTCAGGCTATTTCAGGGTTTCCTCTCGTTTCTGTCGCTGGTGACAAGACGGGCATGCACACGGCGAGTCAGAGAGAGGGTGTCGGCGCAGCTCCCGGTGTTTTCTTCCTTGGCCGCGCCCTTCTCTTTGTCCTTGAAACTCTTTCGCGTGAGTCCGAGACGTCCTGTGATTCTCAGTGGTCCTATTCAGGCAGCGGAGCGGGTGTCCGCGTCTTGTGCACGAAATCTTGTGTGCTCAGTGCGTCCCGTTCTGCTAGCTGAAGACGCTATTTCTCTGGCAAATTTCAGCAAAGAAACGCGCACGCAGACAGACACACGCACGCGTGGTGTAGGTTGTTGTTGTGTGAGTGGTTTTTCTTGCCTTGACGGTTACCGGTTGCAAACACAATTAAGTTGAACCCGGCACCAACCTCTCTGTGGTGGGGAGGCCATGTGCCCAGCAAGACAAAGCGATTGTTGGTGGTGGTGGTGGTGATGGTGGTGGTGGCTAATAAAGAAAGGTCGTATTTCGCTAGCTTTACCCCGAGCGTGTTCTCGCGACTTGGTTGGTCTTCCGTCCTGACGGTGGTTCCGCGCGCGTGCGCGAGCTCAGCCTGATGCAAAAACACCAAAAAACCCTTCTGTGCCTCACACAAAGTGGTGTGCTAATGGTCCGAGTTGTGTCGTTTGCATCGTATTGGACGGTCGGCCTGGTCGCGAGCCCGGCAAGGTGGGCTTTCGTTGTGTCGGCTTTTTTTGTACTGTTACACACGCACACACACCAGCAGGAGAGCTTCCCGGGGTTTGCTTCTTGCATCTGCCCGGAGCCATGGTCGGCCGCGTCCGGCGCCTCTTGCGCGGGCGAGAGGTTACATTCCAAACAAAAACTCGCCGAACTCGCACGAACAGGCAAAACAGTCGCACCGGTCCGGGATAGCAAACGAGTTTAGATCGGTCAGAGAGCCCGAGTTGGAGGAGTTGGGGTGGAATTTGAACGGTGCACCGAAAAGGTGATGTGTGTGTGTGCGCACGGCAGTTGGTTTCGGTCGGCTTGAGACAGGGACGGCCCTGGCACGCTTGGGTGGTTCTTCGTTCAGCATGGACTTTTGCGGTTCA
>NW_028227073.1:7500-17296 GCF_052327205.1 Somniosus microcephalus
CGGAGTCGGTCCGGCACCGGGAAGTCGGGTGCCCGTCGCTCCGAATCGAGCCCGGGGTTTTCGTGCGTGTAACTGGGCGGGCGTTTGGACCCGGTTGTCCGGGAGCGGGTCCCCAACGGCGGGAGATTGCCTGGGTTTGGCCGGCCGGCAGTCGAACGCCTCTGGCTCCGAACTCCCGTGTCCGATTTCGATCTGGGAGGGCTCGTTGGAAAGCCCCGACGCTGGCGCACAATATATTATCGGACTGGACCCCGGCAAGTTCGGGGAAGTGTCACAGTCCCGTTCCGGCTGCCGCCCCGTCGGTCAGCGGCAGCTTATCGGGGATAACTTCGGGACGGAAAGTCCGATCCGGTCGGGGTGAACTGCGACTGAACGGGGTGGCGGGGCCGCACAGACCAGTAGCGGGCTTGTGTAGCTGCCTCTTGGCCCGGCCGAGGTACAGCCGTTGGCTGGAGACCGCTTTCCGACTGCTGAGCCGGTGCCGCGGGGATCCACCTTGACGCGCCGGCTGTACTAGCAAGCCAGGGGCAAGGGGCATCCAGTGGTACCGGAACGGAGTCGGTCCGACACCGGGAAGCCGGGTGCCCGTCGCTCCGAATCGAGCCCGGTGTTTTCGTGCGTGTAACTGGGCGGGCGTTTGGACCCGGTTGTCCGGGAGCGTGTCCGCAACGGCGGGAGGTTGCCTGAGTTTGGCCGGCCGGCAGTCGAACGCCTTTCGCTCCGGAATCCCGTGTCCGATTTCGGTCAGGGAGGGCTCGTTGGAAAGCCCCGGCGATCGCGCACACTATATTGTCGGACTGGATCCCGGCAAGTTCGGGAAAGTGTCGCCGACCCGTACCGGCTGCCGCCCCGTCGGTCAGCGGCAGCTTATCGGGGATAACTTCGGGAAGGAAAGTCCGATCCGGGCGGGGTCAACTGCCACTGAACGGGGTGGCGGGCCCGCACAGACCAGTACCTGGCTTGTGTAGCTGCCCCTTTCCCCGGCCGAGGTACAGCCGTTGGCTGGAGACCGCTTTCCGACTGCTGAGCCGGAGCCGCGGTGGCCCACCTTGACGCGCCGGCTGTCCTAGCAAGCCAGGGGCAAGGGGCATCCAAGGGTCCCGGAACGGAGTCGGTCCAACACCGGGAAGCCGGGTGCCCGTCGCTCCGAATCGAGCCCGGGGTTTACGTGCGTGTAACGGGGCGGCCGTTTGGACCCGGGTGTCCGGGAGCGGGTCCGCAACGGCGGGAGGTTGCCTGAGTTTGGCCGGCCGGCAGTCGAACGCCTTTCGCTCCGGACTCCCTTGTCCGATTTCGGCCAGGGAGGGCTCGTTGGAAAGCCCCGGCGTTGGCGCACACTATATTATCGGACTGGATCCCGGCAAGGTCGGGAAAGTGTCGCCGACCCGTACCGGCTGCCGCCCCGTCGGTCAGCGGCAGCGTATCGGGGACAACTTCGGGAAGGAAAGTCCGATCCGGGCGGGGTCAACTGCCACCGAACGGAGTGGCGGGCCCGCACAGAGCAGTACCTGTCTTGTGTAGCTGCCCCTTTCCCCGGCCGAGGTACAGCCGTTGGCTGGAGACCGCTTTCCGACTGCTGAGCCGGAGCCGCGGGGGCCCACCTTGAGGCGCCGGCTGTCCTAGCAAGCCAGGGGCAAGGGGCATCCAGTGGTTCCGGAACGGAGTCGGTCCGACACCGGGAAGCCGGGTGCCCGTCGCTCCGAATGGAGCCCGGTGTTTTCGTGCGTGTAACTAGGCGGGCGTTTGGACACGGTTGTCCGGGAGCGGGTCCGCAACGGCGGGAGGATGCCTGAGTTTGGCCGGCCGGCAGTCGAACGCCTTTGCCTCCGGACTTCCGTGTCCGATTTCGGCCAGGGAGGGCTCGTTGGAAGGCCCCGGCACTGGCGCACACTATATTATCGGCCTGGACCCCGGCAAGTTCGGGAAAGTGTCGCAGTCCCGTAGCGGCTGCCGCCCCGCCGGTCAGCGGCAGCTTATCGGGCATAACTTCGGGATGGAAAGTCCGATGCGGTCGGGGTCAACTGACGCTGAACGGGGTGGCGGGGCCGCACAGACCAGTAGCGGGCATGTGTAGCTGCCCCTTTCCCCGGCCGAGGTACAGCCGTTGGCTGGAGACCACTTTCCGACCACTGAGACGGCGGGGCGGGGGGCGGCCTGCACGCGCCGGCTGCCAGAGCAAGCCAGGGGCAAGGGGCATCCAACGGTATCTGAACGGAGTCGGTCCGACACCGGGAAGCCGGGTGCCCGTCGCTCCGAATCGAGCCTGGGGTGTACGTGTGTTTAACTAGGCGGGCGTTTGGACCCGGTTGCCCGGCACCAGTCGAACGCCTGTCGCTCCCGACTCCCGTGTCCGATTTCGTTCGGGGATGGCTCGTTGGAAAGCCCCGGCTCCGGCGCACACTATATTGCCGAAGTGGCCCCGGGCGAGTTCGGGAAAGTGTCGCCGTCCCGCAGCGGCTGACAGGCCGTCGGTCAGCGGCAGCTTATCGGGGATAACGTCGGGAAGGAAAGTCCGATCCGGTCGGGGACAACGGCAGCTGAACGGGGTGGCGGGGCCGCACAGAGCAGTACCTCGCTTGTGTAGCTGCCCCTTTCCGCGGCCGAGGTACAGCCGTTGGCTGGAGACCGCTTTCCGACCACTGAGACGGCGGGGCAGGGGGCGGCCTGCACGCGCCGGCTGCCAGAGCAAGCCAGGGGCAAGGGGCATCCAACGGTATCTGAACGGAGTCGGTCCGACACCGAGAAGCCGGGTGCCCGTCGCTCCGAAGCGAGACCGGGGTTTTTCGTGTGTAACGTGGCGGGCCTTTGGACCCGGTTGGCCGGGCGGCAGTGGAACACACACAGACACTCGCATACACTGAGAGAGACAGAGAGAAGATAGAGATACACAGAGTGAGAAAGACAAAGTCAACTCAGTAACTGAAATGTGAAAACTGACAACTGGGAAACCAAAAGTCAGAGTGGCAAATGATGAACCAAGGTGGCAACTGATTAACTGAAAACTTGTCATTCACATTTGGGACGGAATTCAGGATGGGAATGTATTCGGCCGCCTTACCGGGGCTTGGGGTGCTGCTTTCCCGCTTGTGGAACCGAGTTGGGGTCGTCAAATGGCCTGGTGCATTGTTTGAAACACTGGTTAATGAGTTGTCAAGGTCGGAAATCATAGAACATAAGAGCAGCTCATTAACTGAAACTTTGAACATCGACAACTGGTTAACCAAAAGCCAGAGCGACAAATGATTAACCAAGGAGGCAACTCATTAACTGAATTTCGAACATCGACAACTGGTTAACCAAGAGTCAGAGCGACAAATGATTAACCAAGGAGGCAACTCAATAACTGAATTTCGAACATCGACAACTGGTTAACCAAGAGTCAGAGCGACAAATGATTAACCAAGGAGGCAACTCATTAACTGAATTTCGAACATCGACAACTGGTTAACCAAAAGACACAGGGACAAATGAGTAACCAAAGGGCCAACTCATTAACTGAAATTTCAAAGAGGCAACTCATTAACTGAAATTTTGAACATCGACAACTGGTTAACCAAAAGACACAGGGACAAATGAGTAACCAAAGGGCCAACTCATTAACTGAAATTTCAAAGAGGCAACTCATTAACTGAAATTTTGAACATCGACAACTGGGTAACCAAAAGCCAGAGCGACAAATGATTAACCAAGGAGGCAACTCATTAACTGAATTTCGAACATCGACAACTGGTTAACCAAGAGTCAGAGCGACAAATGATTAACCAAGGAGGCAACTCAATAACTGAATTTCGAACATCGACAACTGGTTAACCAAGAGTCAGAGCGACAAATGATTAACCAAGGAGGCAACTCATTAACTGAATTTCGAACATCGACAACTGGTTAACCAAAAGACACAGGGACAAATGAGTAACCAAAGGGCCAACTCATTAACTGAAATTTCAAAGAGGCAACTCATTAACTGAAATTTTGAACATCGACAACTGGTTAACCAAAAGCCAGAGCGACAAATGATTCACCAAGGAGGCAACTCATTAACTGAATTTCGAACATCGACAACTGGTTAACCAAATGTCAGAGCGACAAATGATTAACCAAGGAGGCAACTCAGTAACTGAAATTCGAACATCGACAACTGGTTAACCAAGAGTCAGGGCGACAAATGATTAACCAAGGAGGCAACTCATTAACTGAATTTCGAACATCGACAACTGGGTAACCAAAAGACACAGGGACAAATGAGTAACCAAAGGGCCAACTCATTAACTGAAATTTCAAAGAGGCAACTCATTAACTGAAATTTTGAACATCGACAACTGGTTAACCAAATGTCAGAGCGACAAATGAGTAACCAAGCAGGCAACTGATTAACTGAAAACTTGTCATTCACATTTGGGACGGAATTCACGATGGGAATGTATTCGGCCCCCTTACCGGGGCTTGGGGGTGCTGCTTTCCCGCTTGTGGAACCGAGTTGGGGTCGTCAAATGGCCTGGTGCATTGTTTGAAACACTGGTTAATGAGTTGTCAAGGTAGGAAATCATAGAACATAAGAGCAGCTCATTAACTGAAATTTTGAACATCGACAACTGGTTAACCAAAAGCCAGAGCGACAAATGATTAACCAAGGAGGCAACTCATTAACTGAATTTCGAACATCGACAACTGGTCAACCAAAAGACACAGGGACAAATGAGTAACCAAAGGGCCAACTCATTAACTGAAATTTCAAAGAGGCAACTCATTAACTGAAATTTTGAACATCGACAACTGGTTAACCAAAAGCCAGAGCGACAAATGATTAACCAAGGAGGCAACTCATTAACTGAATTTCGAACATCGACAACTGGGTAACCAAGAGTCAGAGCGACAAATGATTAACCAAGGAGGCAACTCATTAACTGAATTTCGAACATCGACAACTGGTTAACCAAAAGACACAGGGACAAATGAGTAACCAAAGGGCCAACTCATTAACTGAAATTTCAAAGAGGCAACTCATTAACTGAAATTTTGAACATCGACAACTGGTTAACCAAAAGCCAGAGCGACAAATGATTAACCAAGGAGGCAACTCATTAACTGAATTTCGAACATCGACAACTGGTAAACCAAGAGTCAGAGCGACAAATGATTAACCAAGGAGGCAACTCAGTAACTGAATTTCGAACATCGACAACTGGGTAACCAAGAGTCAGAGCGACAAATGATTAACCAAGGAGGCAACTCATTAACTGAATTTCGAACATCGACAACTGGTTAACCAAAAGACACAGGGACAAATGAGTAACCAAAGGGCCAACTCATTAACTGAAATTTCAAAGAGGCTACTCATTAACTGAAATTTGAACATCGACAACTGGGTAATCAAATGTCAGAGCGACAAATGATTAACCAAGCAGGCAACTGATTAACTGAAAACTTGTCATTCACATTTGGGACGGAATTCACGATGGGAATGTATTCGGCCCCCTTACCGGGCCTTGGGGTGCTGCTTTCCCGCTTGTGGAACCGAGTTGGGGTCGTCAAATGGCCTGGTGCATTGTTTGAAACACTGGTTAATGAGTTGTCAAGGTCGGAAATCATAGAACATAAGAGCAGCTCATTAACTGAAATTTTGAACATCGACAACTGGTTAACCAAAAGCCAGAGCGACAAATGATTAACCAAGGAGGCAACTCATTAACTGAATTTCGAACATCGACAACTGGATAACCAAAAGACACAGGGACAAATGAGTAACCAAAGGGCCATCTCATTAACTGAAATTTCAAAGAGGCAACTCATTAACTGAAATTTTGAACATCGACAACTGGTTAACCAAAAGCCAGAGCGACAAATGATTAACCAAGGAGGCAACTCAGTAACTGAATTTCGAACATCGACAACTGGTTAACCAAATGTCAGAGCGACAAATGATTAACCAAGGAGGCAACTCATTAACTGAATTTCGAACATCGACAACTGGTTAACCAAGATTCAGAGCGACAAATGATTAACCAAGGAGGCAACTCATTAACTGAATTTCGAACATCGACAACTGGGTAACCAAAAGACGCAGGGACAAATGAGTAACCAAAGGGCCAACTCATTAACTGAAATTTCAAAGAGGCTACTCATTAACTGAAATTTGAACATCGACAACTGGTTAACCAAATGTCAGAGCGACAAATGAGTAACCAAGCAGGCAACTGATTAACTCAAAACTTGTCATTCACATTTGGGACGGAATTCACGATGGGAATGTATTCGGCCCCCTTACCGGGCCTTGGGGTGCTGCTTTCCCGCTTGTGGAACCGAGTTGGGGTCGTCAAATGGCCTGGTGCATTGTTTGAAACACTGGTTAATGAGTTGTCAAGGTAGGAAATCATAGAACATAAGAGCAGCTCATTAACTGAAATTTTGAACATCGACAACTGGTTAACCAAAAGCCAGAGCGACAAATGATTAACCAAGGAGGCAACTCATTAACTGAATTTCGAACATCGACAACTGGTTAACCAAAAGACACAGGGACAAATGAGTAACCAAAGGGCCAACTCATTAACTGAAATTTCAAAGAGGCAACTCAGTAACTGAAATTTTGAACATCGACAACTGGTTAACCAAAAGCCAGAGCGACAAATGATTAACCAAGGAGGCAACTCATTAACTGAAATTTTGAACATCGACAACTGGTTAACCAAAAGCCAGAGCGACAAATGATTAACCAAGGAGGCAACTCATTAACTGAATTTCGAACATCGACAACTGGTTAACCAAGAGTCAGAGCGACAAATGATTAACCAAGGAGGCAACTCATTAACTGAATTTCGAACATCGACAACTGGTTAACCAAAAGACACAGGGACAAATGAGTAACCAAAGGGCCAACTCATTAACTGAAATTTCAAAGAGGCAACTCATTAACTGTAATTTTGAACATCGACAACTGGTTAACCAAAAGCCAGAGCGACAAATGATTAACCAAGGAGGCAACTCATTAACTGAATTTCGAACATCGACAACTGGTTAACCAAGAGTCAGAGCGACAAATGATTAACCAAGGAGGCAACTCATTAACTGAATTTCGAACATCGACAACTGGGTAACCAAGAGTCAGAGCGACAAATGATTAACCAAGGAGGCAACTCATTAACTGAATTTCGAACATCGACAACTGGTTAACCAAAAGACACAGGGACAAATGAGTAACCAAAGGGCCAACTCATTAACTGAAATTTCAAAGAGGCAACTCAGTAACTGAAATTTTGAACATCGACAACTGGTTAACCAAAAGCCAGAGCGACAAATGATTAACCAAGGAGGCAACTCATTAACTGAATTTCGAACATCGACAACTGGTTAACCAAATGTCAGAGCGACAAATGATTAACCAAGGAGGCAACTCAATAACTGAATTTCGAACATCGACAACTGGTTAACCAAGAGTCAGAGCGACAAATGATTAACCAAGGAGGCAACTCAATAACTGAATTTCGAACATCGACAACTGGTTAACCAAAAGACACAGGGACAAATGAGTAACCAAAGGGCCAACTCATTAACTGAAATTTCAAAGAGGCTACTCATTAACTGAAATTTGAACATCGACAACTGGTTAACCAAATGTCAGAGCGACAAATGAGTAACCAAGCAGGCAACTGATTAACTGAAAACTTGTCATTCACATTTGGGACGGAATTCACGATGGGAATGTATTCGGCCCCCTTACCGGGGCTTGGGGGTGCTGCTTTCCCGCTTGTGGAACCGAGTTGGGGTCGTCAAATGGCCTGGTGCATTGTTTGAAACACTGGTTAATGAGTTGTCAAGGTAGGAAATCATAGAACATAAGAGCAGCTCATTAACTGAAATTTTGAACATCGACAACTGGTTAACCAAAAGCCAGAGCGACAAATGATTAACCAAGGAGGCAACTCATTAACTGAATTTCGAACATCGACAACTGGTCAACCAAAAGACACAGGGACAAATGAGTAACCAAAGGGCCAACTCATTAACTGAAATTTCAAAGAGGCAACTCATTAACTGAAATTTTGAACATCGACAACTGGTTAACCAAAAGCCAGAGCGACAAATGATTAACCAAGGAGGCAACTCATTAACTGAATTTCGAACATCGACAACTGGTTAACCAAGAGTCAGAGCGACAAATGATTAACCAAGGAGGCAACTCAATAACTGAATTTCGAACATCGACAACTGGTTAACCAAGAGTCAGAGCGACAAATGATTAACCAAGGAGGCAACTCATTAACTGAATTTCGAACATCGACAACTGGTTAACCAAAAGACACAGGGACAAATGAGTAACCAAAGGGCCAACTCATTAACTGAAATTTCAAAGAGGCAACTCATTAACTGAAATTTTGAACATCGACAACTGGTTAACCAAAAGCCAGAGCGACAAATGATTAACCAAGGAGGCAACTCATTAACTGAATTTTGAACATCGACAACTGGTTAACCAAAAGCCAGAGCGACAAATGATTAACCAAGGAGGCAACTCATTAACTGAATTTCGAACATCGACAACTGGTTAACCAAATGTCAGAGCGACAAATGATTAACCAAGGAGGCAACTCATTAACTGAAATTCGAACATCGACAACTGGGTAACCAAAAGACACAGGGACAAATGAGTAACCAAAGGGCCAACTCATTAACTGAAATTTCAAAGAGGCAACTCATTAACTGAAATTTTGAACATCGACAACTGGTTAACCAAATGTCAGAGCGACAAATGAGTAACCAAGCAGGCAACTGATTAACTGAAAACTTGTCATTCACATTTGGGACGGAATTCACGATGGGAATGTATTCGGCCCCCTTACCGGGCCTTGGGGTGCTGCTTTCCCGCTTGTGGAACCGAGTTGGGGTCGTCAAATGGCCTGGTGCATTGTTTGAAACACTGGTTAATGAGTTGTCAAGGTAGGAAATCATAGAACATAAGAGCAGCTCATTAACTGAAATTTTGAACATCGACAACTGGTTAACCAAAAGCCAGAGCGACAAATGATTAACCAAGGAGGCAACTCATTAACTGAATTTCGAACATCGACAACTGGATAACCAAAAGACACAGGGACAAATGAGTAACCAAAGGGCCAACTCATTAACTGAAATTTCAAAGAGGCAACTCATTAACTGAAATTTTGAACATCGACAACTGGTTAACCAAAAGCCAGAGCGACAAATGATTAACCAAGGAGGCAACTCATTAACTGAAATTTTGAACATCGACAACTGGTTAACCAAAAGCCAGAGCGACAAATGATTAACCAAGGAGGCAACTCATTAACTGAATTTCGAACATCGACAACTGGTTAACCAAGAGTCAGAGCGACAAATGATTAACCAAGGAGGCAACTCATTAACTGAATTTCGAACATCGACAACTGGTTAACCAAAAGACACAGGGACAAATGAGTAACCAAAGGGCCAACTCATTAACTGAAATTTCAAAGAGGCAACTCATTAACTGTAATTTTGAACATCGACAACTGGCTAACCAAAAGCCAGAGCGACAAATGATTAACCAAGGAGGCAACTCAGTAACTGAATTTCGAACATCGACAACTGGTTAACCAAGAGTCAGAGCGACAAATGATTAACCAAGGAGGCAACTCATTAACTGAATTTCGAACATCGACAACTGGGTAACCAAGAGTCAGAGCGACAAATGATTAACCAAGGAGGCAACTCATTAACTGAATTTCGAACATCGACAACTGGTTAACCAAAAGACACAGGGACAAATGAGTAACCAAAGGGCCAACTCATTAACTGAAATTTC
>NW_028227074.1:0-17283 GCF_052327205.1 Somniosus microcephalus
CAACAAAACCTTTACTTTTTATAAAAAAATTATTTTACTAAGAGGAGGCAAGTCGTAACATGGTAAGTGTACTGGAAAGTGTACTTGGAATCAAAATGTAGCTTAAATAGTAAAGCACCTCCCTTACACCGAGGACAAACCCGCGCACTTCGAGTCATTTTGAACATTAAAGCTAGCCTAATTACCCTATTTAAACAAAACCCTATCAATTATATCCACCATTAATTTTTAAATTAAAACATTTTACACCTTTTAGTATGGGTGACAGAACAATAAATTTTAGCGCAATAGACTATGTACCGCAAGGGAGAGCTGAAAAAGAAATGAAACAAATAATTAAAGTAATAAAAAGCAGAGACTCAACCTCGTCCCTTTTGCATCATGATTTAGCTAGATCAACTAGGCAAAGAGATCTTAAGTCTATCTTCCCGAAACTAAACGAGCTACTCCGGAGCAGCACATTAGAGCCAACCCGTCTCTGTGGCAAAAGAGTGGGAAGACTTCCGAGTAGCGGTGACAGACCTATCGAGTTTAGTGATAGCTGGTTATCCAAGAAAAGAACTTAAATTCTGCATTAATTTTTTTACGCCGACTAGAACATCTTCTTAAGGCCAAAAATAAGAATTAGTAGTTATTTAGAAGAGGTACAGCCCTTCTAAATTAAGATACAACTTTTAAAGGCGGGTAATGATCACATTTTATTAAAGGTTTTACCCCCAGTGGGCTTAAAAGCAGCCATCTGTAAAGTAAGCGTCACAGCTCCAGCTCCATGCAAACCTATAATTTAGATATTATCTCACAACCCCCTTACCTGTATTGGATTATTTTATACATTTATAAAAGAACTTATGCTAAAATGAGTAATAAGAGGCCAAACCTCTCCTAACACAAGTGTACATCAGAAAGAATTAAATCACTGATAATTAAACGAACCCAAACTGAGGACATAATAATAATTTATTATCAACTAGAAAACCTTATTAAATAATTCGTTAACCCCACACAGGAGTGTATTAAGGAAAGATTAAAAGAAAATAAAGGAACTCGGCAAACACAAACTCCGCCTGTTTACCAAAAACATCGCCTCTTGTTTAACTATCATAAGAGGTCCCGCCTGCCCTGTGACAATGTTCAACGGCCGCGGTATTTTGACCGTGCGAAGGTAGCGTAATCACTTGTCTTTTAAATGAAGACCTGTATGAAAGGCATCACGAGAGTTTAACTGTCTCTATTTTCTAATCAATGAAATTGATCTTCTCGTGCAGAAGCGAGAATATTACCATAAGACGAGAAGACCCTATGGAGCTTCAAACACTTAAATTAACTATGTAAAATTGTAATCCCCTGGGAATAATCACTCATACAATATTTCTAATTTAATTGTTTTTGGTTGGGGTGACCGAGGGGGAAAAAAAATCCCCCCTATCGATTGAGTATTTAATACTTGAAAATTAGAACGACAGTTCTAATTAATAAAACATTTACCGAAAAATGACCCAGAATTTTTTCTGATCAATGAACCAAGTTACCCTAGGGATAACAGCGCAATCCTTTCCAAGAGTCCCTATCGCCGAAAGGGTTTACGACCTCGATGTTGGATCAGGACATCCTAATGGTGCAACCGTTATTAAGGGTTCGTTTGTTCAACGATTAACAGTCCTACGTGATCTGAGTTCAGACCGGAGAAATCCAGGTCAGTTTCTATCTATGAACTTATTTTTCCTAGTACGAAAGGACCGGAAAAATGGAGCCAATGCCCAACGGTATGCTCCCTTTTCACCTGCTGAAATAAACTAAATTAGGTAAGAAAAAATTACCTAAAACCCAAGACAAGGGTTGTTAAGGTGGCAGAGCCTGGTAAATGCGAAAGACCTAAGTCCTTTAATTCAGAGGTTCAAATCCTCTCCTTAATTATGCTACAACACATTTTACTCTACCTTATTAACCCACTTGCCTACATTGTCCCTATTCTTTTAGCTACAGCTTTTTTAACCTTAGTTGAACGAAAAATCCTGGGCTACATACAATTCCGTAAAGGTCCTAACATTGTAGGACCCTATGGGCTCCTTCAACCCATCGCAGACGGCATTAAACTCTTTATCAAAGAACCCATCCGGCCATCTACGTCCTCCCCATTTTTATTTTTAGCCACCCCCACCCTCGCATTAACCCTAGCCCTCCTTATATGAATACCCCTCCCCTTACCCCATTCAATCATTAACCTCAACCTAGGCCTCTTATTTATTTTGGCAGTCTCAAGTTTAACCGTATATACAATTCTAGGCTCAGGATGAGCATCAAATTCAAAATACGCCCTTATAGGGGCCCTACGAGCTGTAGCACAAACTATCTCCTACGAGGTTAGTTTAGGCCTCATCTTATTATCTATAATTATCTTCGCAGGGGGATTTACACTTCACACCTTTAACCTAACCCAAGAAACAATCTGACTATTAATTCCAGGCTGACCATTAGCCATAATATGGTATATCTCAACTTTAGCAGAGACCAACCGAGCACCGTTTGATCTAACCGAAGGAGAATCAGAATTAGTCTCAGGGTTTAATGTTGAATATGCAGCCGGGTCATTTGCCTTATTTTTCCTGGCCGAATATACAAATATTTTAATAATAAATACTCTTTCCGTAATTTTATTTATGGGCTCCTCCTATAACCCTACAATGCCACAAATTTCCACATTTTATTTAATAATAAAAGCAACACTACTCACCATAATTTTTCTATGAATTCGCGCATCCTACCCACGATTCCGTTATGACCAACTTATACACTTAGTATGAAAAAACTTTTTACCACTAACCCTAGCCATCATCCTATGACACGCCGCCCTCCCACTCGCTATAGCAAGCCTTCCTCCACTAACTTAGATGGAAGTGTGCCTGAACTAAAGGACCACTTTGATAGAGTGGATAATGAAAGTTAAAATCTCTCCACTTCCTATTAGAAAAATAGGACTTGAACCTACACCCAAGAGATCAAAACTCTTGGTACTTCCAATTATACTATTTCCTAAGTAAAGTCAGCTAATTAAGCTTTTGGGCCCATACCCCAACCACGTCGGTTAAAATCCTTCCTCTACTAATGAACCCTGTAGTATTAACCATTATTATCTCAAGCCTAGGCCTGGGAACCATAATAACATTTATTGGATCCCATTGACTCCTGGTATGAATAGGCCTTGAAATTAATACCTTGGCTATTATCCCTTTAATAATTCGCCAACACCACCCCCGAGCAGTAGAAGCAACCACAAAATATTTCCTAACACAAGCAACCGCCTCTGCTCTACTTTTATTTGCTAGTATTACAAACGCCTGAACATCAGGCGAATGAAGTTTACTTGAAATACTTAACCCAACATCCGCCACACTTGCAACTATCGCATTAGCCTTAAAAATTGGCCTCGCACCAATACATTTTTGACTACCTGAAGTACTTCAAGGATTAGACCTTACCACAGGTTTAATTCTAGCCACCTGACAAAAACTTGCTCCCTTTGCCATTCTCCTTCAACTCCATCACTTGCTTAATTCAAATTTACTACTATTCTTAGGCATTTCTTCAACTATCGTTGGGGGCTGAGGCGGCCTAAACCAGACTCAACTACGAAAAATCCTAGCTTACTCATCAATCGCCCACCTTGGATGAATAATTACAATCCTACATTACTCCCCTAACCTTACCAAACTCAACCTCTCCTTATATATTATTATAACCCTCACAACCTTTCTCCTCTTTAAACTCTTCGACTCCACTAAAATTAATTCTATCGCCATCTCAACAGTCAAATCACCCCTTCTAACTGTAATTACCTTAATAACCCTACTCTCTCTTGGTGGCCTACCACCACTTTCAGGATTTATACCAAAATGATTGATTTTACAAGAACTAACCAAACAAAACCTGGCTATTCCAGCCACCATTATAGCCCTCGCAGCCCTCCTTAGCTTATTCTTCTACCTTCGTCTATGCTACTCTACAACCCTAACCATATCCCCAAACTCTATCTATCTATCAACCTCATGACGAACAAAATCCCTTCAACCAAACATAACCCTAATGACAGCCTCCTCCCTCTCTATTCTACTCTTACCACTAACACCTGCCATTCTTATATTAACACTTTAAGAAATTTAGGCTAAATAGACCAAAAGCCTTCAAAGCTTTTAGCAGGAGTGAAAATCCCCTAATTTCTGTTAAGACTTGCAAGATTTTATCTCACATCTTCTGAATGCAACCCAGATGCTTTTATTAAGCTAAAACCTTCTAGATAAATAGGCCTTGATCCTACAAAAATCTTAGTTAACAGCTAAGCGTCCAAACCAGCGAACTTTTATCTACGGCTTCCTCCCGCCGTAATACGGGGAGGCGGGAGGAAAGCCCCGGGAGGAGTTAACCTCCGGTTTTGGATTTGCAATCCAACGTATAAATCTACTGCGGAACTTTGGTAAGAAGAGGGGTTTAACCTCTGTTCACGGGATTACAATCCGCCACTTAATTCTCAGTCACCTTACCTGTGGCAATTAACCGTTGATTTTTTTCTACAAATCACAAAGACATCGGCACCCTATATTTAATCTTTGGTGCCTGAGCAGGGATAGTAGGCACAGCCCTGAGTTTACTTATTCGAACAGAATTAAGCCAACCAGGAACACTTCTAGGAGATGATCAAATCTACAATGTTATTGTTACTGCTCACGCTTTCGTAATAATCTTTTTTATAGTAATGCCTGTAATAATTGGCGGGTTCGGAAATTGATTAGTCCCTCTAATAATTGGCGCACCCGACATAGCTTTCCCGCGAATAAATAACATAAGCTTTTGATTACTTCCCCCCTCTCTCCTACTACTTTTAGCCTCTGCCGGGGTTGAAGCAGGAGCCGGAACCGGCTGAACGGTCTATCCCCCCCTTGCAGGTAATATAGCCCACGCAGGCGCATCCGTAGACTTAGCCATCTTCTCACTCCACTTGGCTGGTATTTCATCAATTTTAGCCTCTGTTAACTTCATCACAACTATTATTAATATAAAACCACCTGCCATTTCTCAATATCAAACACCACTCTTTGTCTGATCCATCCTTGTAACTACAGTCCTCCTACTCCTTTCCCTTCCTGTTCTTGCAGCTGCAATCACAATACTATTAACCGACCGTAATTTAAACACAACATTTTTTGACCCTGCTGGAGGAGGAGACCCAATTCTCTATCAACACCTGTTCTGATTTTTTGGCCACCCAGAAGTTTACATTTTAATCTTACCAGGGTTTGGAATAATTTCACATATCGTAGCTTATTATTCAGGTAAAAAAGAACCTTTTGGCTATATAGGAATAGTCTGAGCAATAATAGCAATTGGTTTACTCGGCTTTATTGTATGAGCCCACCATATATTCACAGTAGGAATAGACGTTGATACCCGAGCTTATTTCACCTCAGCAACAATAATTATTGCCATCCCCACAGGTGTAAAAGTCTTTAGCTGATTAGCAACCCTTCACGGGGGCTCCATTAAATGAGAAACCCCACTCCTTTGAGCTCTGGGATTTATTTTCTTATTTACAGTGGGGGGCCTTACAGGAATTGTTTTAGCTAACTCTTCTTTAGATATTGTCCTTCACGACACTTATTATGTAGTAGCCCACTTTCACTATGTGTTATCAATAGGGGCAGTCTTTGCAATTATGGCCGGTTTCATCCACTGATTCCCACTATTTTCAGGGTATACTCTTAATTCAACTTGAACAAAAACCCAATTTATGGTAATATTTGCCGGAGTTAACCTAACCTTCTTCCCTCAACATTTTCTTGGATTAGCTGGTATACCACGACGCTATTCTGACTACCCAGACGCATATGCTCTTTGAAATACAGTCTCCTCAATTGGCTCATTAATTTCCCTAGTTGCTGTAATCATATTCTTATTTATTATTTGAGAAGCATTCGCCGCTAAACGAGAAGTCTTATCTGTTGAAATACCACATACAAATGTAGAATGACTTCATGGCTGCCCCCCACCCCACCACACCTATGAAGAGCCAGCATTTGTTCAAACCCAACGAACTTATTTTTAACAAGGAAGGAAGGAATTGAACCCCCGTATATTGATTTCAAGTCAATCACATCACCACTCTGTCACTTTCTTTGTAAGATTCTAGTAAAATGTATTACACTGCCTTGTCAAGGCAAAATTGTAAGTTCAAGTCTTACGAGTCCTAACTTATGGCACACCCCTCACAATTAGGATTTCAAGATGCAGCCTCCCCAGTTATGGAAGAACTTCTCCATTTTCACGACCACACATTAATAATCGTATTTTTAATTAGCACTTTAGTTCTTTATATCATTGTAGCAACAGTATCCACCAAACTTACAAACAAATACATCTTAGATTCTCAAGAGATTGAAATCGTATGAACTATTCTCCCTGCGGTAATTCTTATTATAATTGCCCTCCCATCTTTACGAATTTTATACCTAATAGATGAAATCAACGACCCCCATCTTACTATTAAAGCTATAGGCCATCAATGGTATTGAAGTTATGAATATACAGATTATGAAGACTTGGGCTTTGACTCTTATATAATCCAAACACAAGATTTAACCCCAGGACAATTCCGCTTGTTAGAAACTGACCACCGAATAATTGTACCTATAGAATCCCCCATTCGTGTTCTAGTGTCCGCAGAAGACGTCTTACACTCATGAACTGTCCCAGCTTTGGGAGTAAAAATAGACGCAGTCCCAGGACGGCTGAATCAAACCGCCTTTATTATTTCCCGACCAGGTGTTTATTATGGTCAATGTTCAGAGATTTGTGGTGCTAACCATAGCTTTATGCCTATCGTAGTAGAGGCAGTACCACTAGAACACTTTGAGTCCTGATCTTCATTAATGTTAGAAGAAGCCTCACTAAGAAGCTACAATGGGTTTAGCATTAGCCTTTTAAGCTAAAAATTGGTGACTCCCTACCACCCTTAGTGACATGCCTCAATTAAACCCACACCCTTGATTTGCCATTCTCATATTTTCATGAATTTTCTTCCTAGCAATTTTACCAAAAAAAGTAATAACACACCTATTCAATAATGAACCTACAACAAAAAGTGCTGAAAAACCCAAAACTGAGCCCTGAAATTGACCATGAACCTAAGTTTTTTTGACCAATTCTTAAGCCCCTCACTCCTTGGAATCCCATTAATTGCCCTAGCAATTATAATCCCATGATTAATCTTCCCAGCTCCAACAAACCGCTGACTTAATAATCGTCTTACAACCCTCCAATCCTGATTTATTAACCGATTTACATACCAATTAATACAGCCTATAAACCTTGGGGGACATAAATGAGCCACTATTTTAACAGCCCTAATATTATTTTTAATTACTATTAACCTTCTTGGTTTACTACCATATACTTTTACACCTACAACCCAATTATCCCTAAACATAGCATTTGCCATCCCCCTTTGACTAACAACTGTTTTAATTGGGGTACTCAATCAACCCACCATTGCTCTTGGGCACCTACTACCAGAAGGCACTCCAACCCTATTAATCCCAATTTTAATTATTATCGAAACTATCAGCCTCTTTATTCGACCTTTAGCATTAGGTGTTCGACTAACTGCCAATCTTACAGCTGGCCACCTTCTCATACAACTAATCGCCACCGCAGCCTTTGTATTAATTACTATTATACCCGCCGTAGCCCTACTAACCTCCCTAGTCTTATTTCTATTAACACTCTTAGAAATTGCCGTAGCAATAATTCAAGCATACGTATTTGTTCTTTTATTAAGCCTCTACTTACAAGAAAACGTTTAATGGCTCACCAAGCACACGCATACCACATAGTTGACCCCAGCCCATGGCCGCTGACAGGAGCTGTCGCTGCTTTACTAATAACATCAGGCTTAGCCGTCTGATTCCATTTTCACTCTGCTTACCTCCTTTATTTAGGTTTAATTCTCCTATCTCTAACCATAGTTCAATGATGACGAGATGTTATCCGAGAAGGGACATTTCAAGGCCACCACACCCCACCAGTACAAAAAGGTTTCCGCTACGGAATGATTTTATTCATCACATCAGAAGTTTTCTTCTTCCTCGGCTTTTTCTGGGCCTTCTACCACTCAAGCCTTGCCCCCACACCAGAATTGGGTGGGTGTTGACCGCCAACAGGAATTTATCCATTAGACCCCTTTGAAGTTCCACTTTTAAACACCGCAGTCCTTCTAGCATCTGGAGTCACAGTAACCTGGGCCCACCATAGCTTAATAGAAGGTAACCGAAAAGAAGCAATTCAAGCCCTAGCTTTAACCGTAGTACTGGGGTTTTATTTTACAGCCCTCCAGGCCATAGAATATTACGAAGCCCCATTCACCATCGCCGATGGTGTCTATGGATCAACATTTTTTGTTGCTACCGGCTTCCACGGCCTCCATGTTATTATTGGTTCAACATTTCTAATAGTTTGTCTATTACGACAAATCCAATATCATTTTACATCAGAACATCATTTTGGCTTCGAAGCCGCTGCATGATACTGACATTTTGTAGATGTAGTATGATTATTCCTTTATGTTTCCATCTATTGATGAGGCTCATAATTACTTTTCTAGTATAAATTAGTACAAGTGATTTCCAATTATTTAATCTTGGTTAAAATCCAAGGAGGAGTAATGAACCTCATCATATCGTCTGTCGCAGCGACAGCCCTCATTTCCCTAATCCTTGTTTTCGTAGCATTTTGACTTCCTTCAATAAATCCAGATAACGAAAAATTATCCCCATATGAGTGTGGATTTGATCCATTAGGAAGTGCACGCCTCCCATTCTCACTGCGCTTCTTCCTTGTGGCGATTTTATTCCTACTATTTGACCTAGAAATTGCCCTCCTCCTACCCCTCCCATGAGGAGATCAACTACTAACCCCTCTCGCCTCATTATTGTGAGCAACAAGTATTATTATTTTATTAACCTTGGGTCTTATTTATGAATGACTTCAAGGCGGTCTTGAATGAGCAGAGTAAACAAGGTGTTTAGTCCAAAACAAGACCACTAATTTCGGCTTAGTAAATTATGGTGAAAATCCATAAATACCTTATGTCCCCTATCTATTTTAGTTTTAGCTCCGCATTTATCTTAGGCTTAATAGGCCTCGCATTCAACCGATCACACCTTTTATCCGCCTTACTCTGTTTAGAAGGAATAATACTATCCTTATTTATTGCCCTAGCCCTTTGATCAATAACACTAAACTCCACTTCATGCTCAATTACCCCAATAATCCTTTTAACTTTTTCTGCTTGTGAAGCAGGCGCAGGCCTTGCCCTGCTAGTAGCAGCTACTCGAACCCACGGCTCAGACCGCCTTCAAAACTTAAATTTACTACAATGCTAAAAATCTTAATTCCAACAATTATATTATTTCTCATTACATGACTCTCATCAAAAAAATGATTATGACCTATTACAACTGCCCATAGTCTTTTAATCGCATTACTCAGTATACTGTGATTTAAATGAAATACGGATATTGGATGAGATTTCTCTAACCAATACCTAGGTATTGATCCTCTCTCAGCCCCTTTACTTATCCTCACCTGCTGGCTCCTCCCATTAATGATTTTAGCAAGTCAAAACCACATTTCCACTGAACCTATTATTCGCCAACGAATTTATATTACACTACTAATCTCCCTACAAACTTTCCTCATCTTAGCATTTAGTGCAACAGAATTAATTATATTTTATATTATATTTGAAGCTACATTAATCCCAACCCTTATTATTATTACCCGATGAGGAAATCAAACTGAACGCTTAAACGCAGGAACCTATTTTTTATTTTATACCCTAATCGGCTCATTACCCCTACTTATCGCCCTTTTACTTATACAAAATGACCTGGGCTCTCTATCTATAATTATTATTCAATATCCTGAACCACTTAGCCTATCCACATGAGCTGATAAGTTATGGTGAGTAGCCTGCCTTATTGCCTTCCTAGTAAAAATACCTCTCTATGGAGTACATCTTTGACTACCCAAAGCCCACGTTGAAGCCCCTATTGCAGGATCAATAATTTTAGCTGCAGTACTACTTAAATTAGGGGGCTATGGGTTAATACGAATTATTGTTATACTTAATCCTTTAACCAAAGAAATAGCGTACCCATTCTTAATTCTAGCCATCTGAGGCGTAATCATAACCAGTTCGATTTGCCTCCGGCAAACCGACCTTAAATCCCTAATTGCTTATTCATCCGTAAGCCATATAGGTTTAGTTGCCGGAGCAATCATAATCCAAACACCATGAAGCTTTGCAGGGGCAATTACATTAATAATCGCACACGGATTAATTTCATCAACCCTCTTCTGCCTAGCAAATACTAACTACGAACGCACCCATAGCCGCACCCTTCTCCTCGCTCGAGGCATTCAAGTTATACTTCCACTTATGGCAACCTGATGATTTATTACTAACCTAGCTAACCTCGCTCTTCCGCCCACCCCTAATTTAATAGGAGAACTCCTTATCATTTCCTCACTATTTAACTGATCTAATTGAACTATCTTATTGACCGGACTGGGGGTTTTAATTACAGCCGCATATTCCCTATACATATTTTTAATAACTCAACGAGGCCTTGCATCACAACATTTACTATCCTTAAACCCATCACATACTCGAGAACACCTTCTCCTCAATCTCCATCTTATCCCTATATTATTATTAATCTTCAAACCAGAACTTATTTGGGGTTGAACCTTCTGTTATTATAGTTTAACAAAAACATTAGATTGTGATTCTAAAAACAAAAGTTAAAATCTTTTTAATAACCAAGAGGGGTCTGGGACACAAAGAACTGCTAATTCTTTTATTCATGGTTCAAATCCATGGCTCACTTGGCCCTTGAAAGATAATAGCTATCTATTGGTCTTAGGAACCAAAAACTCTTGGTGCAACTCCAAGCAAGAGCTATGAATATAACTATCTTTAACTCAGCCTTCCTCCTTATCTTCATTATCCTGTTGTATCCCCTTATTTCATCACTATCTCCTAAAGAACTTAACCTCAACTGAGCATCTTCACATGTTAAAACTGCTGTAAAAATTTCCTTCTTCGTTAGCCTTATACCATTATTTATTTACCTAGACCAGGGCCTAGAATCAATCACAACCAATTGAAACTGAATTAATATTGGACCATTTGACATTAACATAAGTTTTAAATTTGATATATACTCAATTATCTTCACCCCGATTGCCCTATACGTAACCTGATCTATCCTCGAATTTGCCCTCTGATATATGCACTCAGACCCAAACATCAACCGCTTCTTTAAATATTTACTCCTATTCCTAATTTCCATAATCATCTTAGTCACAGCCAACAACATATTCCAATTATTCATTGGTTGGGAGGGAGTTGGAATCATATCTTTCCTCCTTATCGGTTGATGGTATAGTCGAACGGACGCAAATACTGCGGCCCTACAGGCCGTGATTTATAACCGCGTAGGGGACATCGGCCTTATCTTAAGTATAGCTTGATTAGCTATAAACCTAAACTCATGAGAAATCCAACAACTATTTATTCTTTCCAAAGAGAAAGACTTAACTTTACCTCTTCTTGGTTTAGTCCTAGCTGCAGCAGGAAAATCTGCACAGTTTGGACTCCACCCATGGCTGCCTGCAGCCATGGAAGGACCCACGCCAGTCTCTGCCCTACTCCACTCTAGTACTATAGTTGTTGCTGGTATCTTCCTATTAATTCGCCTCCACCCACTAATGCAAGATAACCAACTAATCTTAACAACATGCCTATGCTTAGGAGCCCTGACTACTCTATTTACTGCCGCATGCGCATTAACTCAAAATGATATTAAAAAAATCATTGCCTTTTCAACATCAAGCCAACTCGGCTTAATAATAGTTACAATTGGACTAAATCAGCCCCAATTAGCGTTTCTTCATATTTGCACACACGCTTTCTTTAAAGCAATACTTTTCCTCTGTTCAGGCTCAATTATTCATAGTTTAAATGATGAACAAGATATTCGAAAGATAGGAGGATTACAAAAACTTCTACCATTAACCTCATCATCCTTAACCATTGGCAGCCTCGCCCTTACAGGAATGCCCTTCCTATCAGGGTTTTTTTCAAAAGACGCAATCATTGAATCTTTAAACACTTCCCATTTGAACGCCTGAGCCCTAATTTTAACTCTTATTGCAACTTCCTTCACCGCCATTTACAGCCTGCGCCTTGTCTTCTTTGCCTTAATAAAATACCCACGATTTCCCCCCCTCTCCCCCATCAATGAAAATAATATTCTAGTTATTAACCCAATCAAACGACTCGCATACGGAAGTATCCTCGCTGGCTTAATCATTACACTTAACCTCCCACCAACAAAAACCCAAATTATGACCATAACTCCATTACTAAAATTATCCGCCCTCCTAGTGACTATTATTGGCCTGCTAGTAGCGCTAGAACTAGCCAACCTAACCAGCACTCAACTCAAAACTACCCCGACCCTACTAACCCACCATTTCTCCAATATATTAGGATATTTTCCCCCAATTATTCACCGATTAATACCAAAGCTCAACTTAAAATGGGCTCAATACGTCTCAACACACCTTATTGACCTAACCTGAAACGAAAAAATTGGCCCAAAAAGCACTCTTATCCAACAAACACCTCTAATTAAATTATCTACGCAACCCCAACAAGGACTGATCAAAACCTACTTAATACTACTTTTCCTAACACTAACTTTAACCGTCTTAGTCATTACAGCCTAAACCACACGTAAAGTACCATACGATAGACCCCGAGTTAATTCTAAAATCACAAATAACGTTAAAAGTAACACCCACCCCCCCAACACTAACATAATCCCCCCATTAGAGTACAATAAAGCTACACCACCAAAATCCCCTCGAACCATTTCTAAATTACTCATTTCCTCAACCCCCGTTCAACCCAGTCCTCACCATTTAGTAAAAAAATACTGTCCTACAAAAAAAAGACCAAGTAAATAAACACTAATATATAATAATACAGATCAATCAGCCCACGTCTCAGGATATGGCTCAGCAGCAAGCGCTGCCGTATAAGCAAACACAACCAACATTCCCCCTAAATAAATCAAAAATAGTACTAAAGATAAAAAAGACCCACCATGCCCAACTAATAAGCCACACCCAACCCCAGCAGCTATTACTAAACCAAGCGCTGCAAAATAAGGGGAAGGATTTGACGCCACTGCTATTAATCCAAGAACAAGCCCTACTAATATTACAAATATAAAATAAACCATTACTCTTACCTGGACTTTAACCAAGACCAATAACTTGAAAAACTATCGTTGTTTATTCAACTATAAGAATTATAATGACCACTAACACCCGAAAAACCCACCCACTTATTAAAATTGTTAATGACGCTTTAATTGATCTACCCTCACCGTCTAACTTTTCAATTTGATGAAACTTTGGATCACTCTTAGGACTTTGCCTAATTATTCAAATCCTTACAGGCCTATTCCTGGCCATACACTACACCGCAGACATTTCCACGGCCTTCTCCTCAGTAGCCCATATTTGCCGTGACGTAAATTACGGCTGATTAATTCGCAATATTCATGCCAACGGGGCCTCATTATTCTTTATCTGTATTTATTTACATATTGCCCGAGGACTTTATTATGGCTCTTACCTCTTCAAAGAGACATGAAATGTTGGGGTTATTCTATTATTTCTACTAATAGCAACAGCCTTCGTGGGTTATGTCCTGCCATGAGGACAAATATCTTTCTGAGGGGCCACAGTTATTACTAATCTTCTTTCCGCCTTCCCGTATGTTGGGGACACACTAGTCCAATGAATTTGAGGAGGCTTCTCAATTGATAACGCCACCCTTACACGTTTCTTCGCATTCCATTTCATCCTCCCATTCCTAATCATTGGACTAACTCTCATTCACCTATTATTTCTACACGAAACTGGCTCCAACAACCCAATAGGCCTTAATTCTGACATAGACAAGATTTCATTCCACCCCTACTTCTCATACAAAGATATAGTTGGGTTCTTTATCATAATTACTCTACTAACCCTATTAGCCCTATTCTTACCTAACCTATTAGGCGATGCCGAAAACTTCATTCCTGCTAATCCACTTGTTACCCCGCCCCACATTAAACCTGAATGATATTTCCTATTTGCCTACGCCATCCTACGCTCTATCCCAAATAAACTTGGGGGGGTTCTAGCCCTCCTATTCTCAATCTTTATTCTCATGTTGGTTCCAATGCTTCACACCTCAAAACAACGAAGCAATACCTTCCGACCCCCAGCCCAAATCCTTTTCTGACTACTAGTAGCCAACGCAATTATCCTAACATGAATTGGAGGACAGCCAGTTGAACAACCATTCATTATCATCGGCCAAATTGCCTCCGTTACCTACTTCTCATTATTCCTTATTATTATCCCATTAACCAGCTGGTATGAAAACAAAATGCTCAGCCTAAATTAATGTTTTGGTAGCTTAAATTTAAAAGCGTCGGCCTTGTAAGTCGAAGACCGGGGGTGAAATCCCTCCCCAAAGCACATCAGAGGAAAGAGAGTTAAACTCCTGCCCTTGGCTCCCAAAGCCAAGATTCTGCCTAAACTGCCCCCTGAATGTCTAAAGATCACGCAAAAAGCGTGATTTTTTTGAAGTAAGTCAGTTGCACATATTAATGATATAGCCCACATATCCTAATATGCCACATACAACTTCACCTGATAATCAACATGTATGATTTACCCCATCTTCATCACATATACTATGTATAATACTCATTAACCTATAATCCTCACCTTCATTACATACTATGATTAACCCACACTTCCTTAATAATCAACAAATTCATTTCATTAAAATTCATAACCCACATTAATCTATAATCAATATATCCATTTCATAATACCTTTAACCCCTATTTTATGAAGATCAATTATTCAATTCGGGAAAACTAGAAACCCGCAATAATCCCTTGTAAGGTATATAGTGTACGGTTTGTGGTACATAATTGATTAATCCCTAATAATAGATCAAATGCCGGCATTTGGCTACCTTAAGATACACACAGTTCTGTACGCGTCAGCCATCCAGACCGCTAGCTCCCTTTAATGGCATTCTACTCTTAACCGTCTCAAGATTTATCAATCTCCCAGCTTTTTTTTTTCGGGATGAAGCAGTAACTATGCCCAAGGGCTGGGATAAAAACACTAATACAAATCTGAACTCATCTAGACCTAAATTGAGATATTAAATAAATGAAATCCTCGGACTCTGGTCATTAAGTTGACCATATTGTCAAGTGGATTGAAGGTATGAATTATGAAAGACACTATTTTATTTCGTGATTAGTGTTACTTCTGCTTAAGAAAGATACGTCATTAACCCTCAGAGATTTTGGTAATCGATAATTAATTAATGGAGTTTCGCATACAATTCTTTGACACATACTTCACTATACGAGCATAGATATTAGACTTTTCACTATTTTTTGAGAGGTGCCCCTTGGGTTCCGAAGAGAAAGACGACTGATTGTTAACTAGTTTTTTTTGGAAAAACCCCCCCTCCCCCCTAATATGCATAATGACTTTTCTCGAAAAACCCCAAAAACGAGGGCCGAATGCACATTTTTACCTTTTTGCGTGTGGAAAATATCCGCTATACATTGTTGCACTTGTGTTGCACAATGTGACGCTAGTGTAGCTTAATTGAAAGTATGGCACTGAAGATGCTAAGATGAAAAATAAAAATTTCCGCAGGCATGTAAGGTTTGGTCCTAGCCTCAGTATTAATTGTAACTTGACTTATACATGCAAGTTTCAGCACCCCTGTGAGAATGCCCTAATCAACCTATTAATTGGTCAGGAGCTGGTATCAGGCACACACACGTAGCCCAAGACACCTTGCTAAGCCACACCCCCATGGGACTTCAGCAGTAATAAACATTGATTCTATAAGCGCAAGCTTGAATCAGTTAGAGTTGACTGGGTTGGTAAAACTCGTGCCAGCCACCGCGGTTATACGAGTAACCCTTATTAATATTTTCCCGGCGTAAAGAGTGGTTTAAGAGAATCTTAAACAACTAAAGTTAAGACCTTATCAAGCCGTTATACGCTCCTATGAGTGGAATTATCAACAACGAAAGTGACTTTATAACATTAGAAATCTTGATGCCACGACAGTTGGGCCCCAAACTAGGATTAGATACCCTACTATGCCCAACCACAAACTTAGACAATAACCTACCACATTGTCCGCCAGAGTACTACAAGCGCTAGCTTAAAACCCAAAGGACTTGGCGGTGCCCTAGACCCCCCTAGAGGAGCCTGTTCTATAACCGATAATCCCCGTTAAACCTCACCACTCCTTGCCAATACCGCCTATATACCGCCGTCGTCAGCTCACCCTGTGAAGGATAAGAAGTAAGCAAAAAGAATTAACTCCCACACGTCAGGTCGAGGTGTAACGAATGGAGTGGAAAGAAATGGGCTACATTTTCTACTAAGAAAACACGGATAGTAAACTGAAAATCTACTTTAAGGTGGATTTAGCAGTAAGGAAAAATCAGAGTATTTTCCTGAAGCCGGCTCTAGGGCGCGCACACACCGCCCGTCACTCTCCTCAACAAAACCTTTACTTTTTATAAAAAAATTATTTTACTAAGAGGAGGCAAGTCGTAACATGGTAAGTGTACTGGAAAGTGTACTTGGAATCAAAATGTAGCTTAAATAGTAAAGCACCTCCCTTACACCGAGGACAAACCCGCGCACTTCGAGTCATTTTGAACATTAAAGCTAGCCTAATTACCCTATTTAAACAAAACCCTATCAATTATATCCACCATTAATTTTTAAATTAAAACATTTTACACCTTTTAGTATGGGTGACAGAACAATAAATTTTAGCGCAATAGACTATGTACCGCAAGGGAGAGCTGAAAAAGAAATGAAACAAATAATTAAAGTAATAAAAAGCAGAGACTCAACCTCGTCCCTTTTGCATCATGATTTAGCTAGATCAACTAGGCAAAGAGATCTTAAGTCTATCTTCCCGAAACTAAACGAGCTACTCCGGAGCAGCACATTAGAGCCAACCCGTCTCTGTGGCAAAAGAGTGGGAAGACTTCCGAGTAGCGGTGACAGACCTATCGAGTTTAGTGATAGCTGGTTATCCAA
>NW_028227075.1:0-17268 GCF_052327205.1 Somniosus microcephalus
AGGGTACTTAAGGAAGTGGCGCTAGAAATAGTAGATGAATTGCTGGTCATCTTGCAACATTCGATATACACTGGAATAGCACCCATGGATTGGAGGGTACTTAATATTACCCCACTGTTCAAAAAAGGTGGTAGAGAGAAAACGGGGACTAACAGACTGGTAAGCCTGGCATCCATTATAAAAGATGTAATAGCAGAGCACTTGGAAAACAGTGACTGGATCGGACAAAGTCAACATGGATTTACAAAAGGTAATTCATGCTTGAATCATTTACTGGAATTTTTTAAGGATGTAACTGGTAGAATAGATAAGGGAGAACCAGTGGATGTGGTGTATTTGGACTTTCAAAAGGCTTTCCATAAGGTCCCGCATAAGAGATTAGCATGTAAAGTTAAGGCACATGGGATTGGGGGCAAGGTATCGACTTGGATAGAGAACTGTTTGGCGGACAGAAAGCAAAGAGTTGGAATAAACAGGTCTTTTTCCGAGTGGCAGGCAGTGACTAGTGGGGTGCCGCAGGGATCGGTCATTGGACCCCCAGCTATTCACAATATATTTTAATGATCTAGACGAGGGAACTAGATGTAATATCTCCAAGTTTGCAGACGACACAAAGCTGGGTGGGCGTGTGTGCTGTGAGGAGGATGCCGAGAAACGCCAGAATGCTTTGGACAGGTTGGGTGATTGGGCAGAAGCGTGGCTGATGCAATATAACGTGGATAAATGCGAGGTTATACACTTTGGTGTCAAAAACAGGAAGGCAGATTATTATCTGAATATCAATAGATTGGGAAAAGGGGAAGTGAAACGAGACCTGGGTATCCTTGTGCACCAGTCATTGAAGGTAAGCAAGCAGGTGCAGCAGGCGGTTAAGAAGGCAAAGTTATGTTTGCATTCATAGCGAGAGGCTTTGAGTACAGAAACAAGGATGTATTGCTGCAGTTGTACAGGGCCTTGGTGAGACCACATCTTGAGTATTGTGTGCAGTTTTGTTCGCCTTATCTGAGGAAGGATGTTCTTGCCATGGAGGGAGTGCAGCGAAGATTCACTAGGCTGATAGCTGGGATGGCAGGAATGACGAGGAGAGATTGGGTCGATTGGGCTTATAATCGCTGGAGTTTAGAAGAATGAGAGGGTATCTCATTGAAAATTATAATATTCTAACAAGACCAGACAGACTAGATGCAGGAAGGATGTTCCCGATGATCGGGGTGTCCAGAACCAGAGGTCAATGTATAAGGATAAGGGGAAAGCCATTTAGGACAGAGATGAGGAGTAATTTCTTCACCCAGAGAGTGGTAAACCTGTGGAATTCTCTACCACAAAAGGCAGTGGAGGCCAATTCATTAAATATATTCAAGAAGGAGCTAAAGGAATCAAGGGATATGGAGAGAAGGCAGGAACGGGGTACTGAATTTGGTTGATCAGCTAAGATCTCATTGAATGTCGGAGCAGGCTCGAGAGGCCCAATTGCCTACTCCTGCTCCTATCTTCTATGTTTCTTTGTTTCTCTGTCCACAGATGCTGCCTGTCCTGCTGAGTATTTCCAGCATTTTCTGTTTTTACTTGAAATTTCCAGCATTCACAGTATTTTGCTTTTTTGCACCTGCCTGGAATTGTTTGATGGGACAGTATTCAGGGAGCTCTACGAATATAAGATCATAAGAAATAGGAGCAGGAGTTGGCCATTTGGCCGTTCGAGCCTGCTCCACCATTAATTGAGATCATGGCTGAACTTCTACGTCAACTGCCCTTAACATAGAAACATAGATGATAGGAGCAGGAGTACGCCATTCGGCCCCTCGAGCCAACAATAGCACATTGCAACGTAATATCGCTTTTCATAATAATATTCTCTCTCCATCGTTCTCTGTTAAGTGGGTCGATGTCAAATTTTGTTCTAGAGCACTCATGTGAAGCGCCCTGGGAGGCTTTACTACATTAAAGGCACTATAGCAACAGAAGTTCTTGTTGTTATCTCCCTCCAGCTTTCTCCCGTCTCTCTGCAGCATTCTCTCTCTCTCTAGCTTTCTCGCTGTCTCGCTTTCTCTCTCTCTCTTTGCAAAGCAGCCGAGTTTCCCCTCCTTAACATGTAAAAAACGCCACCCACAGCAATGTAAAATTTCTTCATTTTAAATGAGAGACAGAAGCATGATTAAAGCTGAGATAGAGAGAAAGAAACAGAGAGACAGCGTATGAGTTAAGAAAAAGAAGGACAGAGATGGCGGCCTCGATATGAACAGAGAGAACAAAAGAGAGGGAGAGAGAGATAGGGACAGAGGGAGAGAGGGAGACATAGATGGAGCCGAATATTAAATACCAGAAGTGGGAGATGCACTGTAACATTTATTAGGCACAGCACCAATCCTGTGCCGAGTTGGTACGGGGCACAGAGTGGGAGATGTACGGGGATCACCAGTGTCTGTGTTTTCATAATGAGGATGACGGCAACTTTAATAAGTGTCCCAAAGGAATCAGCAGCTTAATTCCGGTGTAAAGAGATAAGTTCGCACTTGCTGGGAAGCGAGGGATGTCCCCAGGCTTGGAATACACACCCCGGGGTGGGGGAGGTTACAGCAGGCGAGAGGGAGAGGGAGAAGGAGCGAGGATGGGGAAGGAGTAGGTCCCAATCCGTACTTGTTCCTTCCAATCTCTCTGCGAGCTTGGGTGTGGGCTGTGGATGGAATCGAGCTGTTTCACTGGGGCCTGTTCTTGGACCCGCTCCTCTGTGGGGCTTGTGGTTTCACTCTCCATCTCCATCTGTATGACTGACTGCACAGAGTTAAACACCTTTGTCTCTCGCTCCCTCTGCTGGTGTCTCTCTATCACTGCACAGACTTAAACAGCTTTGTCTCACGCTCTCGCTCCTGGTCTCTCTCTATCACTGCAAAGAGTTACACACCTTTCTCTCTCGCTCCCTCTGCTGGTGTCTCTCTATCACAGCACAGAGTTACACACCTTTCTCTCTCGCTCCCTCTGCTGGTGTCTCTCTATCACAGCACAGAGTTACACACCTTTCTCTCTCGCTCCCTCTGCTGGTGTCTCTCTATCACAGCACAGAGTTACACACCTTTCTCTTCTCTCCCTCTGCTGGTGTCTCTCTATCATTGCACAGAGTTACACACCTTTCTCTTCTCTCCCTCTGTTGGATTCTCTCGATCAGGGCTCACTCAGTTGCATGCCTATCGCTACCTCCCTCTGTTATGTGGCTCGATGTCAAATGTTGTTTTATCACACTCCTGTAAAGCGCCCTGGGAGGTTTTACTGCCTTAAAGGCACTATACAAATACAAATTGTTACTGATGTTGTCTCACTCCAGCTTTCCCCGTCACCCTCTCTAAGCCTTTGCAATATAAAAAATGCGGCACACAACAACATGAGTTGTCGTCATTTTAAATGATTGGCAGAAATATTTCAGAGTACATTTTGTTCGATTCGAATTTGGAGAAACCCCAGACGGAGACGGAATTGAGGACAAGTACAGAATGTATTAAAACAACTAAGATAACTTGTGCAGAAGGGAGAGCCACCGAGCTCGAGGTGCACTCAGAAGGGACAAGCAGTTGTTCATTCAAGTTATACAATTCTATAAGCAACGCCCACCTACTACAGAATGGGGCATATACGTACAAACAGTGTCACAACAGTTACTCTTTATTGGTTATGTGGTTAGTCACTCAACTGTCGGGCCCAACCCTTGAACTCGGGTACTATCTGACCATGCCAGTCACATATGTTAGTGGTTTCATCCTACTCCCCACATTCCTGCTGTTATCTCTTCATCGTTGTACGCATAGTTGATTGTTTGAGCAAACATTTTTTCTCCTTAACTGTCGAGCAAGCAGGGTGACTACAAGACCACAGTGATTCATGTATTCTGCGACTAGTACAATGTCGGTTGTTAATTTGTACCCTTATCTCCTGGGAGTGCAGGTCGTATTTGGACAATTGCTCTACTGAGGTGCTGTGAACACACATTCCGAAGTTTGATTAGTGAAGTGGCGTCTTGCAGTCTGCAAATGTGCTTGTTTCCTTGCATTTTACGATTCCCTTATCACTTCTATTTGTCTTTTGATGCTTGATATTCGACCTTGCTTAATTTTTTGCTCTCTGTTCCCAGTTGCATGCTGTCAGTCTCTGTTCTAAGATTTAAAACCCATCTTTGAATGTAACAGCTATTTCTTACAATTCCCTTCGTTGAGACGGTTAACATAGTCAAGTATCCCAGGATTCATTGGGTACAAGCTGGACCTTTCAGTCCCCCCTTCCAAGACCCAGAAAGGACCCTTAAAGCGGGGTTGGAGAGTGTGCTCCCTACACTACGATAGTGTGATAAGCTGATGGGTTTAAAGTACGTCAGATGCGTATATAGGTTATTCCAGATCAAATAGCAAGAATGATGAAGGTTTTCCTATAACCACCCCCCCCACCCTCAATTTGTTCTATACTTCCCCAGCCCCTAGGTCTTTGTCTATTCCAGGTAGGCAGCACATTTGTTGCATATGATCTGGTGTGAATCCTGTAGGGGTGGGTACCCATCGGGGCACCAGATATGAATCAGATGAGTAAAGTTAATATTTAGGCATGCCCCGATTCCTTAAACGATTGCTTCATTATTCATACACTTGATTTTTCCAACAAGTTGTTAAAGTCATCATCTGAAACTCTTGGAGTAGGTGCAGTACAGGCAGTAGCAGTTTTAATCACTTGTTTTGCAATTTGTTTAGAGTCATACAGTTATACAGCACAGAAAGAGGCCCTTCGGCCCATTGCGTCTGCGCCGTCCATCAGGCCCTGTCCAATCCAATCCCATTTTCCAGCATTTGGTCCGTAGCCTTGTATGCTATGGCATTTCAAGTGCTCATCTAAATGCTTCTTGAATGCTGTGGGGGTTCCTGCATCTACCACCCCTTCAGGCAGTGAGTTCCAGATTCCAACCACCCTCTGAGTGAAAAAGTTCTTCCTCAAATCCCCTCAAAACCTCCTGCCCCTTCCTTGAATCTATGCCCCCTTTTTATTGACCCCTCTGCTAAGGGAAAAAGTTCCTTCCTATCTACCCTATCTATGCCCCTCATAATTTTGTACACCTCAATCAGGTCCTCACTCAGCCTTCTCTGCTCCAAGGAAAACAAGCCCAGCCTGTCCAGTCTTTCTTCATAGCTGAAGCGCTCCAGCCCAGGTAAGATCCTGATGAATCTCCGCTGCACCCTCTCCAAAGCAATCACATCCTTCCTATAGTGTGGTGACCGGAGCTGCACACAGTATTCCAGCTGTGGCCTAACGAGCGTTTTGTACAGCTCCATCATAACCTCCTTGCTCTTAAATTCTATGCCACGGCTAATGAAGGCAATTATCCCATATGCCTTTTTAACCACCTTATCCACCTGTTCTGCTGCCTTCAGGGATCTATGTACATGCACATCAAGGTCCCTCTGATCCTCTGTCTTTCCTTCGGTCATACCATTCATTGAGTATGCCCTTGCCTTGTTAGTCCCTCCAAAATGCATCACCTCACACTTTTCAGGGATTAAATTCCATTTGCCACTGTTCCGCCCATCTGACCAACCCTTCTATATCGTCCTGCAGACTGAGGCTTCCCTCCTCGCTCTTTACCACCCCACGAATTTTCGTGTCATCTGCGAACTTACTGATCATACCTTATACATTCACATCCAAATCATTAATGTAGACCACAAACAGCCCGAGTCCGTTTACATTCTCTGCACGTCATACATAACAAGGTCAGGACAATTACTAACTGCACCTCGACTAATACATGTGAAATCAGTCGGATCCATGGATGGATCTGTATATTTAGTCTCCAGTCCCAAATGCCATCCACCCATGTGGTCACCTTGATTGCATCGATGTCTTTCTTCAAATCCGTGTTCCGTTGTTGCAGAGAATATTACACATTTTGGGAGAGCCGTATCTCCTTCCACAACTGCATCAAGTGTTCGCACAGTAGGGGTGTATGATACTCAAATGTGTTGATGTAGTTCCACAATCCAAACTTGATATCTTCAGACACTTGAAGAGAGGCAATATTAAACTGGTGTATGTCCAGCAACTCCTCGTGTCCAATCCATACCAGAACTGCTGGTGCGAAGCAGAACACTGGACTGGTGATGTCGCAAGTTAGATTGGCATATTCAAACGTCTCCAAGTTGGTCATTACACAGTATTCGTCTTTTCTGGCATATGCCACCTGGGTGGGCTTTCAGGCTGCAACCAGTGCCGCCATGGTGCAGTTAATCTCCATGCCTGTATTATTGAAACCACAATGGGCTTGCGGGCTTTGGCTGATTGCATGCGGGCACATGATGATGGCATGTCTGGAGACACGTCCTTCCAGCTTGGTACCCATCCGGTTTTCTTTCACCATCACTGCGTAAGGTATCATGTTGTGGTAAGACATATGTATGCCATCTTTTATTATACCAATATTTTGTACCTGATATACCTCCCGCCCTTGTGTCTCCGGTGTCATCACTGGGATGAACAAAACTAAACCCAGGAGCCCCCCGTGTGGTTTGCATTCGACCTGCGTGGGGTATACCTGTACCATGGCACAGAATTGTCAAACTGTCATATTGAGGCTAGTTAAGGAACGTTTGGGCGTACCCGCCTCAGCATGTCCGTGAGTCGGTGTCCCTTTTAATTGTTGGTTGGTAATCCACAGGGGTACCTCCCCCGTCTATATCTTTTCCAAGTTGTCTCGAGTTTGCTGCACTATCCAATTCCCATATGTGCTGCAAGCTCCGTTTGCTGCTGCCTGCTGTGAGGCATTGTATTCCTCTTTAATTAACTTATTTATAGTCTGTGCATCTGTTTCTAATACAGTTGCTATATCCTGGAGGTATGCAATAAATATCTGGACCTCCTTGAACTCTTATTCTGCTCTTGTAAGATGGCTTTAATGTGGGAACCCATTCCCGGACCTTCTGACCTATGGTAGCCAGATCAATGGTGTTAACAACCGATATGACAGTGTTAAAGACTGTCGCTGCATCACTAACTAAAGACCTCTGAAGTCGCCATATGCACCTGCTTTCCTGTCAGTATCTTTCTCTGCTATGAACTAGCTGCGCCCCTAGCTAAGCTGTTCCAGTACAACTACAACACTGGCATTTACCCGGCAATGTGGAAAATTGCCCAAGTATGCCCTGTCTACAAAAAGCAGGAAAAATCCGACCCGGCCAATTATCGTCCCATTAGTCTACTCTCAATCATCAGCAAAGCGATGGAAGGTGTCATCGACAGTGCTATCAAGCGGCACTTACTCAGCAATAACCTGCTAACTGACGCCCAGTTTGGGTTCCGCTAGGGCCACTCAGCTACTGACCTCATTACTGCCTTGGCCCAACATGGACAAAAGAGCTGAACTCAAGAGGTGAGGTGAGAGTGACTGCCCTTGACATCAAGGCAGCAGTTGATCGTGTGCGGCATCAAGGAGCCCTAGAAAAACTGAAGTCAATGGGAATCAAGGGGAAAACTCTCCATTGGTTGGAATCATACCTAGCACAAAGGAATTTGGCTGTGGTTGTTGGAGGTCATTCATCTCAATCACATGACAATACTGCAGGAGTTCCTCAGGGCAGTGTCCTAGGCCCAACCATCTTCAGCTGTTTCATCAATTACCATTCCTCCATCATACGGTCAGAAGTGGGGATGTTCGCTGATGATTGCTCACTGTTCAGCACCATTCGAGACTCGTCAGATACTGACACAGTCCGTGTCCATATGCAGCAAGACCTGGACAGCATTCAGACTTGGGCTGACAAGTGGCAAGTAACAGTCGCACCACACAAGTGCCAGGCAATGACCATCTCCAACAGGCGAGACTCTAACAATCTCCCCTTGACATTCAATGGCATTACTATCGCTGAATCATCCACTATCAACATCCTGGGGGTTACGATTGATCAGAAACTGAACTGGACCAGCCACATAAATACTGTGGCTACAAGAGCAAGCCAGAGGCTGGGAATTCTGCGGCGAGTGTCTCACCTCCTGACTCCTACATCTACAAGGCACAAGTCAGGAGTGTGATGGAATACTCTCCACTTGCCTGGATGAGTGCAGCTCCAACAACACTCAAGAAGCTCGACACCATTCAGGATAAAGCAGCCCGCTTGATTGGCATTCCATCCACCACCTTCAACACTCACTCCCTCCACAACCGGCGCACCGTGGCTGCAGTGTGTACCATCTACAAGATGCACTGCAGCAACTCGCCAAATCTCCTTCAACAGCACCTTCCAAACCCGCGACCTCTACCACTTAGAAGGACAAGGGCAGCAGACGGATGGGAACATCGCCACCTACAAGTTCCACTCAAAGCCATACACCATCCTGACTTGGACCTGTATCGCCGTTCCTTCACTGTCGCTGGGCCAAATTCCTGGAACTCCCTTCCTAACAGCATTGTGGGTGTACCTACACCATATGGACTGCAGCAGTTCAAGAAGGTGGCACACCACCATCTTCTCAAGGGCAATTAGGGATGGGCACTAAATGGAGGCCTAGCCAACCAGCGACGCCCACATCCCATCAATGAATACATCATTTTTATTTTAAAAACGCGCCTTGTTTCAATACCTGTGTTAGAAGATGCTGGTAAGTCTGTTGAGTTTGTGGTGAACACGAAGCAGGCAGGGTGGTGTTGGCCAAGTTCAGCCCCACTGACACTAATTCATGACGCATGTTATCATTGAATATATCCCCAGTACGGGTGAACATTAGCCCACTAGCAGGTCCCTCCGTTATGAGGGGAGTGCATGTCACTGGGGAGGATGGTGTCACAGAAAACACTGGGGCAGGGGTGTGGGTGGGGCACCCCAGTAGCAGTCAATCACAGGTGGTAGCCCGGGCTCCTAGTATTGTTCTGTAATTCCGAAAGTTTGACATCTCTCTATGGTGGGCGTACATAAGGGGTGCCAGCGCCCGGCATTATTCTGGCAGCATATCCTGTCCTTCCTTCGCTTTTACCGATACATACCCGCTTGTCTGTTTTGTGTGCACCAGTGGTCATCTCACAGAAAAAGGGGGCTCCCGGCCGGTCGATGCAGAACCTCAGCGCCATGGTAGGTGTTTAGACGCCGAACAGTAACCCTATCATTCCCAAGATAAGCCAACCCATCGTTATCCTTTACCAGCACTAGGCATAAAGTGTCCAGTTCCTTTACCCGTCTTGGCACTAGCTTGTGGTAACTAGCAGACTCTCTCTCTCGCCCCCTCTGGCCCTCTGTCTGTCTCCGGCCCCCTTTCAGTCTGTCCTGCTATTAGCCATGAGGACAAGGCTGGAGCAGGATTAAGGCTATGCATATATGGCATTGAGGTGGAGGTGGTGGCCTTGTGACATTGGTTCAATGTAAGTTACCTGACTTAACGTAATTTGGTGATGGTTAGCAGCCGTCGGACGGGAATGTGTGAAGACCGTTTGCACTGTCCCCCTTCGGAGGTAGGAGGGCCTATAAAAGGGGATGGATATCACCTCGGGAAGGTCCTCCAGTCCCGACACCAGCTGTTCCCAAAGAGCAGCTGTGTCTCGGAACCGATCTATCTCCTCTGTGCGGGGAAGGGTAAATAAAAGATTCTGAGTTCTGTTGGGATGTAGAAAGAGCGATCCGGTAGTCCTACCACAAAAGGGAGATAATCGGAACACAAGAGTCAAGGAATGAGTTCCGAGGAAGGTTAGTGTAATATAGTAGGGAGAGTTCGCAGGATCTCTGGTTAAGTCGAAAAACTGGACCGTTGAAAGGTCGACATCCCCGGAAGTGGTGGCACTAATGAGGTCGGGCCTGCACATCTGTAAGAAAGACACAAGTAAAATAGCGACCCGAAGAATCGAATTAGTCCTTCGAAATCCGGTCCTGATCAAATATAGGGAGAAAAGACACGTTATTATTTCCTTTTAATCATAGCGTCCCCAAGAGATGTGGAAATATCTTCCCCGGGCTCCATCACCGGCTTGTTCTGGCTCCAGTGTCTCTAACTTACATCCAATTTTTCCTGTAGGCAAACGGAGGTTCCTGTACTTAGGAGGATCTGGACGGGCCCATCCCACCGTGGCTCAAAGGTACCTCGAACCCAAGGCGGAGCTTCTCAATTCCCCTTTGTCTTTTGGCATCATGTGCCTCCTGTAAGTGTTGAACCCGAAAGTGGTTGGCCTGATTGGCCTCACGGATCAGGTATTGATATCTCAGGAGAGTTGTCTGGAATTGGGAAGTGTCCCCAGTACCCTGAGAGTGTGCGTCTTGGGGTAACACCATAGCTCGTCCAGTCATTAGTTGGAAAAGGGTTAAGCCAGGGCGTTTGGCTGGTGGGGCTCGTATGCCCCAAAGAATGGTGGGGAGAACAGCGTGCCACCCCTTTCCAGTCTGTAAAATGGCCTTAGTCACAGACTGTTTTAAAGTACGGCTCATCCGTTCCACCTTTCCTGAGGATTGCAGATGGTAAGGGATGTGGAACCGTTGTCGAACCCCCAGGAGGGCTAAAGCCTTTTTCGTGGCCTTGCCGGTGAAGTGTGTTCCCTGGTTGGAATCTATCGGGTAAGGCACCCCCCATCGGGCAATGACTTCCATCGCTAGGATTTTCGTAGCTGCTACGGCTGTATTCCTCCTAGAGGGGAAGGCCTCGAGCCAACGGGTAAGAATGTCGATGCCGCTGTGGGATAAGGGGCACGCCCAGTGGTCCAGTGTCCCCTGGGCCGCCAGGCATGCCCCATACATACACACATGTGACAACCGATTCCCGTTTGGAGTCAAGGTAGATATAGGCGCCCATACGCATGGATCTCTCTGGCCATGCTGGGCCACCTCCAGGTGTCAGCGAAAATGAAATATAACTTATGCCCTCCCAAATGCGCAGGCTCGTGATAAGATTGTATCAGGGCACGTCGAAGTGACGTAGGAAACATGTACTTTGTCTCGTGATGCCAAAAGCCACTTGGGTCTTTGTACGCTCCATCATGAACCCAAAATTGTATACTCTCTGGGGACTCGGAAAGGTACGCAGTTAGGAGCGGATCGTTCGGTAAATCGTCGGCCAGGGAAGCCTCTTCATTTTGTACTGCTTCCTTAGGACTAACGGCCATCACAGGGAGAGCCAACGCGGCCCATCGGGTGGTGAAATTGGCGTGTCTGTTACCCTTGGATTTCTGGGTTCTACCCTACCTGGTGGGCGCGAATTTTGACCACCACCCCCAGCGTGGGGCCATCCGTTGCCCGAAGGAGTTCAGCGATCGCGGAAGTGTGTTTAATAGTGTTGCCGAAAGTAGTCAAATATCCCCGCCGCTGCCACAGGCGGGAGTAGTTGTGGACGATGGAGTAGGCATACTGGCTCTCTGTATAGATATTGGCGGTTGTTCATTCTGCCAATTGAAGGGCTCTAGTGAGGGCAGTGATTTCCGCCAACTGGGCTCCTCCCATGCCCAGGGCCCCTTGGGTGAGGGTCTGTCCTGACGGATCTCCTACTGCTCATCCAGTGACCCATCGGCCCTCGTGTTAATAACTAGACCCAGCCACGTACATCTCTAGCCAGGCCTCAGCTATGGGTTCGGTTAGGACGGGTCCCTGACTATCGCGATGTAAGATAGTGGTGCAGTCATGGGGGGTCCCTTCCTCGAATAGGAAGGATGCTGGATTCACTCCAGGGTCGGTTACCACCTCGATCCACAACCCACTACCCAATAAATAAGCCTCCCATCTCGCACACCTCTGGTTGGAAATAGTTATCAGGCTAGGTGCAAGAGGTTTCACGAGGCTGTGGCGGGTATGAAGGATTACCTTCCTGGGACCGACCATGGACTTTATTGCTTCTACCGCCCAGGCTGCACAATCAGTGGCCGCCAGGCACGGGGCCTGTCCTGTCATGGAGGATGGTACTGGGCACGAGTAATATCCTACCGGTCGCATTCGATCGTTCCGGGATTGTCCCACTACCGCTCTATATGCCCAATTCCCCACCCAATTCCACAGGTGGAATGGTTTCGCTGTGTCTGGGAGATCCAGGGCAGGTGCGTTGGCCAAAGTGATTTGGACCATCTCAAAGGTTTCAACTGCCTCTGATGTCCAATTCAGCCTTGCCTCTCCCGGGGGCCCTCCCTTTAGGAGATCGTTTAGAGGGCTTGCCAATTTGGTGAAGTCAGATACATAGGTACGGCAAAAGTTAAACAATCCCATCACACTTCGCAGGCCAGAGGCAGTGACGGGTCGATGCATCTGCAAGAGCGCTTGTACACTTTCGAGGGTCAGGGTCCTCCCCTCTGGGGAGTTGATCTGACCAAGGTAGGTAACCCGAGCAAGCCCAATTTGAGCTTTGATCAGATTTAGTTTGAAAACCCCTAGAACTAAAGTCTCCAGGACACACGTCAGGGCGTCCAGATGAGCTGAGGGAGAGGGACTACCAATGAGAATGTCACCAACAGCTTGAAGACAGGCAGAATCTTGCATTCGGGTAACTGCCAAAGCTGATTGGAGAACCTTCTCCAGGCTCTCGTGAAAAATAATATGAGCATTGTGAAATCACTGAGGCAACCGGGTCCAAGTATATTGGATGGATCGGACAGTGAAAGCGAAGGGATCTTGGGAACCGGGATCCAAAGGACAAGCCTAAATCCATTTTGGATGTCCAGTGCCGTGAATATGGATAGGGCTGGGTGGAGGCCGTTTAAAATAGTGGCAGGATTCGCCACTAAGGCATGGGGCATGGCAGTGACCCGATTCAGAGCCGTATAATTAATGGTCATTCTCCAGGATTCATCTGGTTTCTGCACTGGCCACACCAGAGAGTTGGTATGGGAGTGGGTCTTTGTTACTATACCGGTTGGTAATAAGTCTACTACTATAGACTCAACGGCTCATTCGGCTTCTGATCAGAGCGGGTGTTGTTGGTGGGCTTCGTGGTAGGGACCGTGGACTCTAACTGGGTCCATCTCCGCTCTACCACAGTCTAATTTGTGACTGGCCCATGTGAGAGAGTAAGTCTCACAAACTCACCCCCATGGTCCTTCCTCCGTCCATGTGAGAGGGTAAGTCTCATAAAATCTCCCCCATGGTTCTTCCTGCCCCCATGTGAGAGGGACATTCTCACAAACTCTCCTCCATGGTCCTTCCTCCGCCCATGTGAGAGGGTAAGTCTCACAAATTCTCCCCCATGTTCCTTCCTCCCCCCATGTGAGAGGGTAAGTCTCACAAACTCTGCCCCATGGACCTGCTTCCGCCGATGTGAGAGGCTAAGTCTCACAAACTCTCCCCATGGTCCAGCCTCCACCCATGAGAGAGGGTATGTCTCACAAACACACCCATGGTCCTTCCTCCGCCCATGTGAGAGGCTAAGCCTCACAAACGCTCCCCCATGGTCGTCCCCCGACCATGTGAGAGGGTAAATCTCGCAAACTCTACCCCATGGTCCTTCCTCCGCCCAAGTGAGAGGACAAGTCTCACAATCTCTCATCCTTGGTCCTTCCTCCGCCCATTTGAGAGGGTAATCTCACAAACACTCCCCATGGTCCTATCTCTGCCCATGTGAGAGTTAAACTCTCGCAAACTCTCCCACATGTTCCTTCCTCCGCCCAAGTGACAGGGTACGCCTCACAATTTCTCCCCATGGTCCTGCCTCCGCCCATGAGAGATGGCATGTCTCAAAAACGCACCCATGGTCCTTCCTCCGCCCAGGTGAGAGGGAAAGCCTCACAAACTCTCCGCATGGTCCTTCCTACCCCCTTGTGCGGGTAAGTCTCAATATCTCTCCCCAACGGTCTTCCTCTGCCCATGTGAGAGGGTAAGCATCAACATCTCTCCCCCATGGTCCTTCCTCCGCCAATGTGAGAGGGTATGTCGCACAAAATCTCATCCATGGTCCTTCCTCCGCCCATGTGAGAGGGTATGTCGCACAAAATCTCCCCCATAGTCCTTCCTCCACCTATGCGAGAGGATAAGTCTCGCAAACTGTCCTCCGTGGTCCTTCCTCCGCCCATGTGAGAGGGTAAGTCTCACAAACACTCCTCCATGGTCCTTCCTCCGCCCATGTGAGAGGGTAAGTCTCACATACTCTACCCCATGGTCCTTCCTCCGCAAATGTGAGAGGGTAAGTCTCACACACTCTACCCCATGGTCCTTCCTCCGCCCATGTGAGAGGGTAAATCTCAAAAACTCGCCCCCATGGTCATTCCTCTGCCCATGTGAGAGGGTAAGTCTCAAAAATTTTCCGCCGTGTTCCTTCCTCCGAAATTGTGAGAGGGTAAGTCTCACAAACTCTCCCTCCTGGTCCTTCCTCAGACCATGTGAGAGGGTCAGTCTCACAAACTCTCCCCCATGGTCCTTCCTCGGCCCATGTGAGAGGGTTAAGTCTCACAATCCCTCCCCCATTGTCCTTCCTCCACCCATGTGAGAGGGTAAGTCTCATAAACTCTCCCCCATGGTCCTTCCTCCGCCCATGTGAGAGGGTAAGTCTCACAATCTCTCCCCCATGGTCCTTCCTCCGCCCAAGTGAGAGGGTAAGTCTCACAAACTCTCCCCATGGTCCTTCCTCCGCTCATGTGAGAGGTTAAGTCTCACAAACTCTCCCTCATGGTCCTCCCTCTGCCCAAGTGAGAGGGTAAGTCTCACAAACTCTCCCCCATGGTCCTTCCTCCGCCCATGTGAGAGGGTAAGTCTCACAAACTCTCCCCCATGATCCTTCCTCCGCCCATGTGAGAGAGTAAGTCTCACAAACTCTCCCCCATGGTCCTTCCTCCGCCCAAGTGAGAGGGCAAGTCTCACAGACTCACCCCATGGTCCTTCCTCCACCCATGTGAGAGGGTAAGTCTCACAAACTCTCCCCCATGATCCTCCCTCCGCCCATGTGAGAGGGTAAGTCTCACAGACTCACCTCATGTTCCTTCCTCCGCCCATGTGAGAGGGTAAGTCTCACAAACTCTGCCCATTGTCCTTCCTCCGCCCATGAGAGAGGGTTAGTCTCACAAACTCTACCCCATGGTCCTTCCGCCCCCCATGTGAGAGGGTAAATCTCACAAACTCTCTCCATGGAACTTCCTCCGCCCATGTGAGAGGGTAAGTCTCACAAACTCTCCCCCATGGTCCTTCCTCTGCCCATGTGAGAGGGTAAGCCTCAAATACTCTCCCCCATGGTCCTTCCTCCGCCCATGTGAGAGGGTAAGTCTCACAATCTCTCCCCCATGGTCCTTCCTCCGCCCAAGTGAGAGGGTAAGTCTCACAAACTCTCCCCATGGTCCTTCCTCCGCTCATGTGAGAGGTTAAGTCTCACAAACTCTCCCTCATGGTCCTCCCTCTGCCCAAGTGAGAGGGTAAGTCTCACAAACTCTCCCCCATGGTCCTTCCTCCGCCCATGTGAGAGGGTAAATCTCACAAACTCTCCCCCATGATCCTTCCTCCGCCCATGTGAGAGAGTAAGTCTCACAAACTCTCCCCCATGGTCCTTCCTCCGCCCAAGTGAGAGGGCAAGTCTCACAGACTCACCCCATGGTCCTTCCTCCACCCATGTGAGAGGGTAAGTCTCACAAACTCTCCCCCATGATCATCCCTCCGCCCATGTGAGAGGGTAAGTCTCACAGACTCACCTCATGTTCCTTCCTCCGCCAATGTGAGAGGGTAAGTCTCACAAACTCTGCCCATTGTCCTTCCTCCGCCCATGAGAGAGGGTTAGTCTCACAAACTCTACCCCATGGTCCTTCCGCCCCCCATGTGAGAGGGTAAATCTCACAAACTCTCTCCATGGAACTTCCTCCGCCCATGTGAGAGGGTAAGTCTCACAAACTCTCCCCCATGGTCCTTCCTCTGCCCATGTGAGAGGGTAAGCCTCAAATACTCTCCCCCATGGTCCTTCCTCCGCCCATGTGAGAGGGTAAGTCCCGCAAACGCTGCCCCATGCCCCTTCCTCCGCCCACGTGAGAAGGTAATCTCAGAAACACTCCCCCATGGTCCTTCCTCCGCCGATGAGTGAGGGTATGTCTCACAAACTCACCCATGGTCCTTCCTCCACCCATGTGAGAGGGTAAGTCTCACAGACTCACCTCATGTTCCTTCCTCCGCCCATGTGAGAGGGTAAGTCTCACAAACTCTGCCCATTGTCCTTCCATCGCCCATGAGAGAGGGTTAGTCTCACAAACTCTACCCCATGGTCCTTCCGCCCCCCATGTGAGAGGGTAAATCTCACAAACTCTCTCCATGGTACTTCCTCCGCCCATGTGAGAGGGTAAGTCTCACAAACTCTCCCCCATGGTCCTTCCTCTGCCCATGTGAGAGGGTAAGCCTCAAATACTCTCCCCCATGGTCCTTCCTCCGCCCATGTGAGAGGGTAAGTCCCGCAAACGCTGCCCCATGCCCCTTCCTCCGCCCACGTGAGAAGGTAATCTCAGAAACACTCCCCCATGGTCCTTCCTCCGCCGATGAGTGAGGGTATGTCTCACAAACTCACCCATGGTCCTTCCTCCGCCCATGTGAGAGAGTAAGTCTCAGAAATTCTCCCCCGTGGTCCATCCTCCGAAATTGGGAGAGGGTAAGTCTCACAAACTCTCCCTCATAGTCCTTCCTCAGCCCATGTCAGAGGGTAGGTCCAGCAAACTCTCCCCCATTGTCCTTCCTCCGCCCATGTGAGAGGGTCAGTCTCACAAACTCTCCCCCATGGTCCATCCACCGCCCATGTGAGAGTGTAATTCTCACAAACTCTCCCCCATGGTCCTTCCTCCACCCATGTGCGATGGTAAGTCTCACAAACTCCCCCCCGTGGTCCTTCCTCCGCCCATGTGAGAGGGTAAGTCTCACAAACTCTCCCCCATGGTCCTTCCTCCGCCCATGTGAGAGTGTAAGTCTCACAAACTCTCCCCCATGGTCCTTCCTCCACCCATGTGAGATGGTAAGTCTCACAGACTCACCCCCATGGTCCTTCCTATGCCCATGTGAGAGGGTAAGCCTCACAAACTCTCCCCCATGGTGCTTCCTCCACCCATGTGAAATGGTAAGTCTCACAGACTCACCCCCATGGTCCTTCCTATGCCCATGTGAGAGTGTAATTCTCACAAACTCTCCCCCATGGTCCTTCCTCCACCCATGTGAGATGGTAAGTCTCACAAACTCCCCCCCGTGGTCCTTCCTCCGCACATGTGAGAGGGTAAGTCTCACAAACTCTCCCCCATGGTCCTTCCTCCACCCATGTGAGATGGTAAATCTCACAAACTCCCCCCCGTGGTCCTTCCTCCGCACATGTGAGATGGTAAGTCTCACAGACTCACCCCCATGGTCCTTC
>NW_028227076.1:0-17259 GCF_052327205.1 Somniosus microcephalus
CCCTCCTAACTTCACCTTCTCCTTCTCCTTCTTCTGCTTCTTCTGATTCACCCTCCTGACTTCACCTTCTCCTTCTCCTTCTTCTGCTTCTTCTGATTCACCCTCCAGACTTCACCTTCTCCTTCTCCTTCTTCTGCTTCTTCTGATTCACCCTCCAGACTTCACCTTCTCCTTCTCCTTCTTCTGCTTCTTCTGATTCACCCTCCAGACCTCACCTTCTCCTTCTCCTTCTTCTACTTCTTCTGATTCACCCTCCAGACTTCATCTTCTCCTTCTCCTTCTTCTGCTTCTTCTGATTCACCCTCCAGACTTCACCTTCTCCTTCTCCTTCTTCTGCTTCTTCTGATTCACCCTCCAGACTTCACCTTCTCCTTCTCCTTCTTCTACTTCTTCTGATTCACCCTCCAGACTTCACCTTCTCCTTCTCCTTCTTCTACTTCTTCTGATTCACCCTCCAGTCTTCACCTTCTCCTTCTCCTTCTTCTGTTTCTTCTGCTTCACCCTCCAGACTTCACCTTCTCCTTCTCTTTCTTCTGCTTCTTCTGCTTCACCCTCCAGACTTCACCTTCTCCTTCTCCTTCTTCTGATTCTTCTGATTCAACCTCCAGACTTTACCTTCTCTATCTCCTTCTTCTGCTTCTTCTGATTCACCCTCCTGACTTCACCTTCTCCTTCTCCTTCTTCTACTTCTTCTGATTCACCCTCCTGACTTCACCTTCTCCTTCTCCTTCTTCTACTTCTTCTGATTCACCCTCCTGACTTCACCTTCTCCTTCTCCTTCTTCTACTTCTTCTGCTTCACCCTCCAGACTTCACCTTCTCCTTCTCCTTCTTCTACTTCTTCTGATTCACCCTCCAGACTTCACCTTCTCCTTCTCCTTCTTCTACTTCTTCTGATTCACCCTCCAGTCTGCACCTTCTCCTTCTCCTTCTTCTGTTTCTTCTGCTTCACCCTCCAGACTTCACCTTCTCCTTCTCTTTCTTCTGCTTCTTCTGCTTCACCCTCCAGACTTCACCTTCTCCTTCTCCTTCTTCTGATTCTTCTGATTCACCCTCCAGACTTCACCTTCTCTATCTCCTTCTTCTGCTTCTTCTGATTCACCCTCCTGACTTCACCTTCTCCTTCTCCTTCTTCTACTTCTTCTGATTCACCCTCCTGACTTCACCTTCTCCTTCTCCTTCTTCTACTTCTTCTGATTCACCCTCCAGACTTCACCTTCTCCTTCTCCTTCTTCTACTTCTTCTGATTCACCCTCCAGTCTGCACCTTCTCCTTCTCCTTCTTCTGTTTCTTCTGCTTCACCCTCCAGACTTCACCTTCTCCTTCTCTTTCTTCTGCTTCTTCTGCTTCACCCTCCAGACTTCACCTTCTCCTTCTCCTTCTTCTGATTCTTCTGATTCACCCTCCAGACTTCACCTTCTCTATCTCCTTCTTCTGCTTCTTCTGATTCACCCTCCTGACTTCACCTTCTCCTTCTCCTTCTTCTACTTCTTCTGATTCACCCTCCTGACTTCACCTTCTCCTTCTCCTTCTTCTACTTCTTCTGCTTCACCCTCCAGACTTCACCTTCTCCTTCTCCTTCTTCTACTTCTTCTGATTCACCCTCCAGTCTTCACCTTCTCCTTCTCCTTCTTCTGCTTCTTCTGATTCATCCTCCAGACTTAACCTTCTCCTTCTCCTTCTTCTACTTCTTCTGATTCACCCCCCTGACTTCACCTGCTCCTTCTCCTTCTTCTGCTTCTTCTGATTCACCCTCCTAACTTCACCTTCTCCTTCTCCTTCTTCTGCTTCTTCTGATTCACCCTCCTGACTTCACCTTCTCCTTCTCCTTCTTCTGCTTCTTCTGATTCACCCTCCAGACTTCACCTTCTCCTTCTCCTTCTTCTGCTTCTTCTGATTCACCCTCCAGACTTCACCTTCTCCTTCTCCTTCTTCTGCTTCTTCTGATTCACCCTCCAGACCTCACCTTCTCCTTCTCCTTCTTCTACTTCTTCTGATTCACCCTCCAGACTTCATCTTCTCCTTCTCCTTCTTCTGCTTCTTCTGATTCACCCTCCAGACTTCACCTTCTCCTTCTCCTTCTTCTGCTTCTTCTGATTCACCCTCCAGACTTCACCTTCTCCTTCTTCTACTTCTTCTGATTCACCCTCCAGACTTCACCTTCTCCTTCTCCTTCTTCTACTTCTTCTGATTCACCCTCCAGTCTTCACCTTCTCCTTCTCCTTCTTCTGTTTCTTCTGCTTCACCCTCCAGACTTCACCTTCTCCTTCTCTTTCTTCTGCTTCTTCTGCTTCACCCTCCAGACTTCACCTTCTCCTTCTCCTTCTTCTGATTCTTCTGATTCAACCTCCAGACTTCACCTTCTCTATCTCCTTCTTCTGCTTCTTCTGATTCACCCTCCTGACTTCACCTTCTCCTTCTCCTTCTTCTACTTCTTCTGATTCACCCTCCTGACTTCACCTTCTCCTTCTCCTTCTTCTACTTCTTCTGATTCACCCTCCTGACTTCACCTTCCCCTTCTCCTTCTTCTACTTCTTCTGCTTCACCCTCCAGACTTCACCTTCTCCTTCTCCTTCTTCTACTTCTTCTGATTCACCCTCCAGACTTCACCTTCTCCTTCTCCTTCTTCTACTTCTTCTGATTCACCCTCCAGTCTGCACCTTCTCCTTCTCCTTCTTCTGTTTCTTCTGCTTCACCCTCCAGACTTCACCTTCTCCTTCTCTTTCTTCTGCTTCTTCTGCTTCACCCTCCAGACTTCACCTTCTCCTTCTCCTTCTTCTGATTCTTCTGATTCACCCTCCAGACTTCACCTTCTCTATCTCCTTCTTCTGCTTCTTCTGATTCACCCTCCTGACTTCACCTTCTCCTTCTCCTTCTTCTACTTCTTCTGATTCACCCTCCTGACTTCACCTTCTCCTTCTCCTTCTTCTACTTCTTCTGATTCACCCTCCAGACTTCACCTTCTCCTTCTCCTTCTTCTACTTCTTCTGATTCACCCTCCAGTCTGCACCTTCTCCTTCTCCTTCTTCTGTTTCTTCTGCTTCACCCTCCAGACTTCACCTTCTCCTTCTCTTTCTTCTGCTTCTTCTGCTTCACCCTCCAGACTTCACCTTCTCCTTCTCCTTCTTCTGATTCTTCTGATTCACCCTCCAGACTTCACCTTCTCTATCTCCTTCTTCTGCTTCTTCTGATTCACCCTCCTGACTTCACCTTCTCCTTCTCCTTCTTCTACTTCTTCTGATTCACCCTCCTGACTTCACCTTCTCCTTCTCCTTCTTCTACTTCTTCTGCTTCACCCTCCAGACTTCACCTTCTCCTTCTCCTTCTTCTACTTCTTCTGATTCACCCTCCAGTCTTCACCTTCTCCTTCTCCTTCTTCTGCTTCTTCTGATTCATCCTCCAGACTTAACCTTCTCCTTCTCCTTCTTCTGCTTCTTCTGATTCACCCTCCAGACTTCACCTTCTCCTTCTCCTTCTTCTGCTTCTTCTGATTCACCCTCCAGACTTCACCTTCTCCTTCTCCTTCTTCTACTTCTTCTGATTCACCCTCCAGACTTCACCTTCTCCTTCTCCTTCTTCTGCTTCTTCTGATTCACCCTCCTGACTTCACCTTCTTCTACATCTTCTGATTCACCCTCCTGACTTCACCTTCTCCTTCTCCTTCTTCTACTTCTTCTGATTCACCCTCCAGACTTCACCTTCTCCTTCTCCTTCTTCTGCTTCTTCTGATTCACCCTCCAGACTTCACCTTCTCATTCTCCTTCTTCTGCTTCTTCTGCTGCGCCCTCCAGACTTCACCTTCTCCTTCTCCTTCTTCTGCTTCTTCTGCTTCACACTCCAGACTTCACCTTCTCCTTCTCCTTCTTCTGCTTCCTCTGCTGCGCCCTCCAGGCTTCACCTTCTCCTTCTCCTTCTTCTGCTTCTTCTGCTTCACCGTCCTGACTTCACCTTCTCCTTCTCCTTCTTCTACTTCTTCTGCTACACCCCCTGACTTCACCTGCTCCTTCTCCTTCTTCTGCTTCTGCTGATTCACCCTCCTAACTTCACCTTCTCCTTCTCCTTCTTCTGCTTCTTCTGATTCACCCTCCTGACTTCACCTTCTCCTTCTCCTTCTTCTGCTTCTTCTGATTCACCCTCCAGACTTCACCTTCTCCTTCTCCTTCTTCTGCTTCTTCTGATTCACCCTCCAGACTTCACCTTCTCCTTCTCCTTCTTCTGCTTCTTCTGATTCACCCTCCAGACCTCACCTTCTCCTTCTCCTTCTTCTACTTCTTCTGATTCACCCTCCAGACTTCATCTTCTCCTTCTCCTTCTTCTGCTTCTTCTGATTCACCCTCCAGACTTCACCTTCTCCTTCTCCTTCTTCTGCTTCTTCTGATTCACCCTCCAGACTTCACCTTCTCCTTCTCCTTCTTCTACTTCTTCTGATTCACCCTCCAGACTTCACCTTCTCCTTCTCCTTCTTCTACTTCTTCTGATTCACCCTCCAGTCTTCACCTTCTCCTTCTCCTTCTTCTGTTTCTTCTGCTTCACCCTCCAGACTTCACCTTCTCCTTCTCTTTCTTCTGCTTCTTCTGCTTCACCCTCCAGACTTCACCTTCTCCTTCTCCTTCTTCTGATTCTTCTGATTCAACCTCCAGACTTCACCTTCTCTATCTCCTTCTTCTGCTTCTTCTGATTCACCCTCCTGACTTCACCTTCTCCTTCTCCTTCTTCTACTTCTTCTGATTCACCCTCCTGACTTCACCTTCTCCTTCTCCTTCTTCTACTTCTTCTGCTTCACCCTCCAGACTTCACCTTCTCCTTCTCCTTCTTCTACTTCTTCTGATTCACCCTCCAGACTTCACCTTCTCCTTCTCCTTCTTCTGCTTCTTCTGATTCACCCTCCAGACTTAACCTTCTCCTTCTCCTTATTCTGCTTCTTCTGATTCACCCTCCAGACTTCACCTTCTCCTTCTCCTTCTTCTGCATCTTCTGATTCACCCTCCAGACTTCACCTTCTCCTTCTCCTTCTTCTGCTTCTTCTGATTCACCCTCCAGACTTCACCTTCTCCTTCTCCTTCTTCTACTTCTTCTGATTCACCCTCCAGACTTCACCTTCTCCTTCTCCTTCTTCTGCTTCTTCTGATTCACCCTCCTGACTTCACCTTCTCCTTGTCCTTCTTCTACATCTTCTGATTCACCCTCCGGACTTCACCTTCTCCTTCTCCTTCTTCTACTTCTTCTGCTTCACCCTCCAGACTTCACCTTCTCCTTCTCCTTCTTCTACTTCTTCTGATTCACCCTCCAGACTTCACCTTCTCCTTCTCCTTCTTCTACTTCTTCTGATTCACCCTCCAGACTTCACCTTCTCCTTCTCCTTCTTCTACTTCTTCTGATTCACCCTCCAGACTTCACCTTCTCCTTCTCCTTCTTCTGCTTCTTCTGATTCACCCTCCAGACTTCACCTTCTCCTTCTCCTTATTCTGCTTCTTCTGAATCACCCTCCAGACTTCACCTTCTCCTTCTCCTTCTTCTGCTTCTTCTGATTCACCCTCCAGACTTCACCTTCTCCTTCTCCTTCTTCTGCTTCTTCTGATTCACCCTCCAGACTTCACCTTCTCCTTCTCCTTCTTCTACGTCTTCTGATTCACCCTCCAGACTTCACCTTCTCCATCTCCTTCTTCTGCTTCTTCTGATTCACCCTCCAGACTTCACCTTCTCCTTCTCCTTCATCTACTTCTTCTGATTCACCCTCCAGACTTCACCTTCTCCTTCTCCTTCTTCTGCTTCTTCTGATTCACCCTCCAGACTTCACCTTCTCCTTCTCCTTCTTCTGCTTCTTCTGATTCACCCTGCAGACTTCACCTTCTCCTTCTCCTTCTTCTACTTCTTCTGATTCACCCTCCAGACTTCACCTTCTCCTTCTTCTGCTTCTTCTGATTCACCCTCCAGACTTTACCTTCTCCTTCTCCTTCGTCTACTTCTTCTGATTCACCCTCCAGACTACACCTTCTCCTTCTCCTTCTTCTACTTCTTCTGATTCACCCTCCAGACTTCACCTTCTCCTTCTCCTTCTTCTACTTTTTCCGATTCACCCTCCAGACTTCATCTTCTCCTTCTCCTTCTTCTGCTTCTTCTGATTCACCCTCCAGACTTCACCTTCTCCTTCTCCTTCTTCTGCTTCTTCTGATTCACCCTCCAGACTTCACCTTCTCCTTCTCCTTCTTCTACTTCTTCTGATTCACCCTCCAGACTTCACCTTCTCCTTCTCCTTCTTCTACTTCTTATGATTCACCCTCCAGTCTTCACCTTCTCCTTCTCCTTCTTCTGTTTCTTCTGCTTCACCCTCCAGACTTCACCTTCTCCTTCTCTTTCTTCTGCTTCTTCTGATTCACCCTCCAGACTTCACCTTCTCCTTCTCCTTCTTCTGATTCTTCTGATTCACCCTCCAGACTTCACCTTCTCCTTCTACTTCTTCTGCTTCTTCTGATTCACCCTCCTGACTTCACCTTCTCCTTCTGCTTCTTCTACTTCTTCTGATTCACCCTCCTGACTTCACCTTCTCCTTCTCCTTCTTCTACTTCTTCTGCTTCACCCTCCAGACTTCACCTTCTCCTTCTCCTTCTTCTACTTCTTATGATTCACCCTCCAGACTTCACCTTCTCCTTCTCCTTATTCTGCTTCTTTTGATTCACCCTCCAGACTTCACCTTCTCCTTCTCCTTCCTTTGCTTCTTCTGATTCACCCTCCAGACTTCACCTTCTCCTTCTCCTTCTTCTGATTCTTCTGATTCACCCTCCAGACTACACCTTCTCCTTCTCCATCGTCTGCTTCTTCTGATTCACCCTCCTGACTTCACCTTCTCCTTCTCCTTCTTCTACTTCTTCTGATTCACCCTCCTGACTTCACCTTCTCCTTCTCCATCTTCTACTTCTTCTGCTTCACCCTCCAGACTTCAACTTCTCCTTCTCCTTCTTCTACTTCTTCTGATTCACCCTCCAGACTTCACCTTCTCCTTCTCCTTCTTCTGCTTCTTCTGATTCACCCTCCAGACTTCACCTTCTCCTTCTCCTTCTTCTGCTTCTTCTGATTCACCCTCCAGACTTCACCTTCTCCTTCTCCTTCTTCTACTTCTTCTGATTCACCCTCCAGACTTCACCTTCTCCTTCTCCTTCTTCTGCTTCTTCTGATTCACCCTCCAGACTTCAACTTCTCCTTCTCCTTCGTCTACTTCTTCTGATTCACCCTCCAGACTTCATTTTCTCCTTCTCCTTCTTCTGCTTCTTCTGATTCACCCTCCAGACTTCACCTTCTCCTTCTCCTTCTTCTGCTTCTTCTGATTCACCCTCCAGACTTCAACTTCTCCTTCTCCTTCTTCTACTTCTTCTGATTCACCCTCCAGACTTCACCTTCTCCTTCTCCTTCTTCTACTTCTTCTGATTCACCCTCCAGTCTTCACCTTCTCCTTCTCCTTCTTCTGTTTCTTCTGCTTCACCCTCCAGACTTCACCTTCTCCTTCTCTTTCTTCTGCTTCTTCTGATTCACCCTCCAGACTTCACCTTCTCCTTCTCCTTCTTCTGATTCTTCTGATTCACCCTCCAGACTTCACCTTCTCCTTCTCCTTCTTCTGCTTCTTCTGATTCACCCTCCTGACTTCACCTTCTCCTTCTCCTTCTTCTACTTCTTCTGATTCACCCTCCTGACTTCACCTTCTCCTTCTCCTTCTTCTACTTCTTCTGCTTCACCCTCCAGACTTCACCTTCTCCTTCTCCTTCTTCTGCTTCTTCTGCTGCGCCCTCCAGACTTCACCTTCTCCTTCTCCTTCTTCTGCTTCTTCTGCTTCACACTCCAGACTTCACCTTCTCCTTCTCCTTCTTCTGCTTCTTCTGCTGCGCCCTCCAGGCTTCACCTTCTCCTTCTCCTTCTTCTGCTTCTTCTGCTTCATCGTCCTGACTTCACCTTCTCCTTCTCCTTCTTCTACTTCTTCTGCTACACCCCCCTGACTTCACCTGCTCCTTCTCCTTTTTCTGCTTCTTCTGATTCACCCTCCTAACTTCACCTTCTCCTTCTCCTTCTTCTGCTTCTTCTGATTCACCCTCCTGACTTCACCTTCTCCTTCTCCTTCTTCTGCTTCTTCTGATTCACCCTCCAGACTTCACCTTCTCCTTCTCCTTCTTCTGCTTCTTCAGATTCACCCTCCAGACTTCACCTTCTCCTTCTCCTTCTTCTGCTTCTTCTGATTCACCCTCCAGACCTCACCTTCTCCTTCTCCTTCTTCTACTTCTTCTGCTTCACCCTCCAGACTTCATCTTCTCCTTCTCCTTCTTCTGCTTCTTCTGATTCACCCTCCAGACTTCACCTTCTCCTTCTCCTTCTTCTGCTTCTTCTGATTCACCCTCCAGACTTCACCTTCTCCTTCTCCTTCTTCTGATTCACCCTATAGACTTCACCTTCTCCTTCTCCTTCTTCTACTTCTTCTGATTCACCCTCCAGTCTTCACCTTCTCCTTCTCCTTCTTCTGTTTCTTCTGCTTCACCCTCCAGACTTCACCTTCTCCTTCTCTTTCTTCTGCTTCTTCTGCTTCACCCTCCAGACTTCACCTTCTCCTTCTCCTTCTTCTGATTCTTCTGATTCACCCTCAAGACTTCACCTTCAATATCTCCTTCTTCTGCTTCTTCTGATTCACCCTCCTGACTTCACCTTCTCCTTCTCCTTCTTCTACTTCTTCTGATTCACCCTCCTGACTTCACCTTCTCCTTCTCCTTCTTCTACTTCTTCTGCTTCACCCTCCAGACTTCACCTTCTCCTTCTCCTTCTTCTACTTCTTCTGATTCACCCCCCGACTTCACCTTCTCCTTCTCCTTCTTCTGCTTCTTCTGATTCACCCTCCAGACTTCACCTTCTCCTTCTCCTTCTTCTACTTCTTCTGATTCACCCTCCAGACTTCACCTTCTCCTTCTCCTTCTTCTGCTTCTTCTGTTTCACCCTCCTGACTTCACCTTCTCCTTCTCCTTCTTCTACATCTTCTGATTCACCCCCTGACTTCACCTTCTCCTTCTCCTTCTTCTACTTCTTCTGCTTCACCCTCCAGACTTCACCTTCTCCTTCTCCTTCTTCTACTTCTTCTGATTCACCCTCCAGACTTCACCTTCTCCTTCTCCTTCTTCTACTTCTTCTGATTCACCCTCCAGACTTCACCTTCTCCTTCTCCTTCTTCTACGTCTTCTGATTCACCCTCCAGACTTCACCTTCTCCTTCTCCTTCTTCTGCTTCTTCTGATTCACCCTCCAGACTTCACCTTCTCCTTCTCCTTCTTCTGCTTCTTCTGATTCACCCTCCAGACTTCACCTTCTCCTTCTCCTTCTTCTACTTCTTCTGATTCACCCTCCAGACTTCACCTTCTCCATCTCCTTCTTCTGCTTCTTCTGATTCACCCTCCAGACTTCACCTTCTCCTTCTCCTTCGTCTACTTCTTCTGATTCACCCTCCAGACTTCACCTTCTCCTTCTCCTTCTTCTGCTTCTACTGATTCACCCTCCAGACTTCACCTTCTCCTTCTCCTTCTTCTACTTCTTCTGATTCACCCTCCAGACTTCACCTTCTCCTTCTCTTTCTTCTGCTTCTTCTGATTCACCCTCCAGACTTCACCTTCTCCTTCTCCTTCTTCTGATTCTTCTGATTCACCCTCCAGACTTCACCTTCTCCTTCTCCTTCTTCTGCTTCTTCTGATTCACCCTCCTGACTTCACCTTCTCCTTCTCCTTCTTCTACATCTTCTGATTCACCCTCCTGACTTCACCTTCTCCTTCTCCTTCTTCTACTTCTTCTGCTTCACCCTCCAGACTTCACCTTCTCCTTCTCCTTCTTCTACGTCTTCTGATTCACCCTCCAGACTTCACCTTCTCCTTCTCCTTCTTCTACTTCTTCTGATCCACCCTCCAGACTTCATCTTCTCCTTCTCCTTCTTCTACTTCTTCTGATTCACCCTCCAGACTTCAGCTTCTCCTTCTCCTTCTTCTGCTTCTTCTGATTCAACCTCCAGACTTCACCTTCTCCTTCTCCTTATCCTGCTTCTTCTGAATCACCCTCCAGACTTCACCTTCTCCTTCTCCTTCTTCTGCTTCTTCTGATTCACCCTCCAGACTTCACCTTCTCCTTCTCCTTCTTCTGCTTCTTCTGATTCACCCTCCAGTCTTCACCTTCTCCTTCTCCTTCTTCTGCTTGTTCTGATTCACCCTCCAGACTTCACCTTCTCCTTCTCCTTCTTCTGCTTCTTCTGATTCACCCTCCAGTCTTCACCTTCTCCTTCTCCTTCTTCTGTTTCTTCTGCTTCACCCTCCAGACTTCACCTTCTCCTTCTCTTTCTTCTGCTTCTTCTGATTCACCCTCCAGACTTCACCTTCTCCTTCTCCTTCTTCTGATTCTTCTGATTCACCCTCCAGACTTCACCTTCTCCTTCTCCTTCTTCTGCTTCTTCTGATTCACCCTCCTGACTTCACCTTCTCCTTCTCCTTCTTCTACTTCTTCTGATTCACCCACCTGACTTCACCTTCTCCTTCTCCTTCTTCTACTTCTTCTGCTTCACCCTCCAGACTTCACCTTCTCCTTCTCCTTCTTCTACTTCTTCTGATTCACCCTCCAGACTTCACCTTCTCATTCTCCTTCTTCTGCTTCTTCTGATTCACCCTCCAGACTTCACCTTCTCCTTCTCCATCTTCTAATTCTTCTGCTTCACCCTCCAGACTTCAACTTCTCCTTCTCCTTCTTCTACTTCTTCTGATTCACCCTCCAGACTTCACCTTCTCCTTCTCCTTCTTCTGCTTCTTCTGATTCACCCTCCAGACTTCACCTTCTCCTTCTCCTTATTCTGCTTCTTCTGATTCACCCTCCAGACTTCACCTTCTCCTTCTCCTTCTTCTGCTTCTTCTGATTCACCCTGCAGACTTTACCTTCTCCTTCTCCTTCTTCTGCTTCTTCTGATTCACCCTCCAGACTTCACCTTCTCCTTCTCCTTCTTCTGCTTCTTCTGATTCACCCTCCAGACTTCACCTTCTCCTTCTCCTTCTTCTGCTTCTTCTGATTCACCCTCCAGACCTCACCTTCTCCTTCTCCTTCTTCTACTTCTTCTGATTCACCCTCCAGACTTCATCTTCTCCTTCTCCTTCTTCTGCTTCTTCTGATTCACCCTCCAGACTTCACCTTCTCCTTCTCCTTCTTCTGCTTCTTCTGATTCACCCTCCAGAATTCACCTTCTCCTTCTCCTTCTTCTACTTCTTCTGATTCAGCCTATAGACTTCATCTTCTCCTTCTCCTTCTTCTACTTCTTCTGATTCACCCTCCAGTCTTCACCTTCTCCTTCTCCTTCTTCTGTTTCTTCTGCTTCACCCTCCAGACTTCACCTTCTCCTTCTCTTTCTTCTGCTTCTTCTGCTTCACCCTCCAGACTTCACCTTCTCCTTCTCCTTCTTCTGATTCTTCTGATTCACCCTCAAGACTTCACCTTCTATATCTCCTTCTTCTGCTTCTTCTGATTCACCCTCCTGACTTCACCTTCTCCTTCTCCTTCTTCTACTTCTTCTGATTCACCCTCCTGACTTCACCTTCTCCTTCTCCTTCTTCTACTTCTTCTGCTTCACCCTCCAGACTTCACCTTCTCCTTCTCCTTCTTCTACTTCTTCTGATTCACCCCCCGACTTCACCTTCTCCTTCTCCTTCTTCTGCTTCTTCTGATTCACCCTCCAGACTTCACCTTCTCCTTCTCCTTATTCTGCTTCTTCTGATTCACCCTCCAGACTTCACCTTCTCCTTCTCCTTCTTCTGCTTCTTCTGATTCACCCTCCAGACTTCACCTTCTCCTTCTCCTTCTTCTGCTTCTTCTGATTCACCCTCCAGACTTCACCTTCTCCTTCTCCTTCTTCTACTTCTTCTGATTCACCCTCCAGACTTCACCTTCTCCTTCTCCTTCTTCTGCTTCTTCTGTTTCACCCTCCTGACTTCACCTTCTCCTTCTCCTTCTTCTACATCTTCTGATTCACCCTCCTGACTTCACCTTCTCCTTCTCCTTCTTCTACTTCATTTGCTTCACCCTCCAGACTTCACCTTCTCCTTCTCCTTCTTCTACTTCTTCTGATTCACCCTCCAGACTTCACCTTCTCCTTCTCCTTCTTCTACTTCTTCTGATTCACCCTCCAGACTTCACCTTCTCCTTCTCCTTCTTCTACGTCTTCTGATTCACCCTCCAGACTTCACCTTCTCCTTCTCCTTCTTCTGCTTCTTCTGATTCACCCTCCAGACTTCACCTTCTCCTTCTCCTTATTCTGCTTCTTCTGAATCACCCTCCAGACTTCACCTTCTCCTTCTCCTTCTTCTGCTTCTTCTGATTCACCCTCCAGACTTCACCTGTTCCTTCTCCTTCTTCTGCTTCTTCTGATTCACCCTCCAGACTTCACCTTCTCCTTCTCCTTCTTCTACTTCTTCTGATTCACCCTCCAGACTTCACCTTCTCCATCTCCTTCTTCTGATTCTTCTGATTCACCCTCCAGACTTCACCTTCTCCTTCTCCTTCGTCTACTTCTTCTGATTCACCCTCCAGACTTCACCTTCTCCTTCTCCTTCTTCTGCTTCTACTGATTCACCCTCCAGACTTCACCTTCTCCTTCTCCTTCTTCTACTTCTTCTGATTCACCCTCCAGACTTCACCTTCTCCTTCTCTTTCTTCTGCTTCTTCTGATTCACCCTCCAGACTTCACCTTCTCCTTCTCCTTCTTCTGATTCTTCTGATTCACCCTCCAGACTTCACCTTCTCCTTCTCCTTCTTCTGCTTCTTCTGATTCACCCTCCTGACTTCACCTTCTCCTTCTCCTTCTTCTACATCTTCTGATTCACCCTCCTGACTTCACCTTCTCCTTCTCCTTCTTCTACTTCTTCTGCTTCACCCTCCAGACTTCACCTTCTCCTTCTCCTTCTTCTACGTCTTCTGATTCACCCTCCAGACTTCACCTTCTCCTTCTCCTTCTTCTACTTCTTCTGATTCACCCTCCAGACTTCATCTTCTCCTTCTCCTTCTTCTACTTCTTCTGATTCACCCTCCAGACTTCAGCTTCTCCTTCTCCTTCTTCTGCTTCTTCTGATTCAACCTCCAGACTTCACCTTCTCCTTCTCCTTCTTCTGCTTCTTCTGATTCACCCTCCAGACTTCACCTTCTCCTTCTCCTTCTTCTGCTTCTTCTGATTCACCCTCCAGTCTTCACCTTCTCCTTCTCCTTCTTCTGCTTGTTCTGATTCACCCTCCAGACTTCACCTTCTCCTTCTCCTTCTTCTGCTTCTTCTGATTCACCCTCCAGTCTTCACCTTCTCCTTCTCCTTCTTCTGTTTCTTCTGCTTCACCCTCCAGACTTCACCTTCTCCTTCTCTTTCTTCTGCTTCTTCTGATTCACCCTCCAGACTTCACCTTCTCCTTCTCCTTCTTCTGATTCTTCTGATTCACCCTCCAGACTTCACTTTCTCCTTCTCCTTCTTCTGCTTCTTCTGATTCACCCTCCTGACTTCACCTTCTCCTTCTCCTTCTTCTACTTCTTCTGATTCACCCACCTGACTTCACCTTCTCCTTCTCCTTCTTCTACTTCTTCTGCTTCACCCTCCAGACTTCACCTTCTCCTTCTCCTTCTTCTACTTCTTCTGATTCACCCTCCAGACTTCACCTTCTCCTTCTCCTTCTTCTGCTTCTTCTGATTCACCCTCCAGACTTCACCTTCTCCTTCTCCTTATTCTGCTTCTTCTGATTCACCCTCCAGACTTCACCTTCTCCTTCTCCTTCTTCTACTTCTTCTGATTCACCCTCCTGACTTCACCTTCTCCTTCTCCATCTTCTAATTCTTCTGCTTCACCCTCCAGACTTCAACTTCTCCTTCTCCTTCTTCTACTTCTTCTGATTCACCCTCCAGACTTCACCTTCTCCTTCTCCTTCTTCTGCTTCTTCTGATTCACCCTCCAGACTTCACCTTCTCCTTCTCCTTATTCTGCTTCTTCTGATTCACCCTCCAGACTTCACCTTCTCCTTCTCCTTCTTCTGCTTCTTCTGATTCACCCTGCAGACTTTACCTTCTCCTTCTCCTTCTTCTGCTTCTTCTGATTCACCCTCCAGACTTCACCTTCTCCTTCTCCTTCTTCGGCTTCTTCTGATTCACCCTCCAGACTTCACCTTCTCCTTCTCCTTCTTCTACTTCTTCTGATTCACCCTCCAGACTTCACCTTCTCCTTCTCTTTCTTCTGCTTCTTCTGATTCACCCTCCAGACTTCACCTTCTCCTTCTCCTTCTTCTGATTCTTCTGATTCACCCTCCAGACTTCACCTTCTCCTTCTCCTTCTTCTGCTTCTTCTGATTCACCCTCCTGACTTCACCTTCTCCTTCTCCTTCTTCTACTTCTTCTGATTCACCATCCTGACTTCACCTTCTCCTTCTCCTTCTTCTACTTCTTCTGCTTCACCCTCCAGACTTCACCTTCTCCTTCTCCTTCTTCTACTTCTTCTGATTCACCCTCCAGACTTGACCTTCTCCTTTTCCTTCTTCTACTTCTTTTGATTCACCCTCCAGACTTCACCTTCTCCTTCTCCTTCTTCTGCTTCTTCTGCTTCACCGTCCTGACTGCACCTTCTCCTTCTCCTTCTTCTACTTATTCTGCTTCATCTCCCTGACATCACCTGCTCCTTCTCCTTCTTCTGCTTCTTCTGATTCACACTCCTAACTTCACCTTCTCCTTCTCCTTCTTCTGCTTCTTCTGATTCACCCTCCTGACTTCACCTTCTCCTTCTCCTTCTTCTGCTTCTTCTGATTCACCCTCCAGACTTCACCTTCTCCTTCTCCTTCTTCTGCTTCTTCTGATTCACCCTCCAGACTTCACCTTCTCCTTCTCCTTCTTCTGCTTCTTCTGATTCACCTTCCAGACTACACCTTCTCCTTCTCCTTCTTCTACTTCTTCTGATTCACCCTCCAGACTTCACCTTCTCCTTCTCCTTCTTCTGTTTCTTCTGATTCACCCTCCAGACTTCACCTTCTCCTTCTCCTTCTTCTGCTTCTTCTGATTCACCCTCCAGACATCACCTTCTCCTTCTCCTTCTTCTGCTTCTTCTGATTCACCTCCAGACCTCACCTTCTCCTTCTCCTTCTTCTACTTCTTCTGATTCACCCTCCAGACTTCATCTTCTCCTTCTCCTTCTTCTGCTTCTTCTGATTCACCCTCCAGACTTCACCTTCTCCTTCTCCTTCTTCTGCTTCTACTGATTCACCCTCCAGACTTCACCTTCTCCTTCTCCTTCTTCTACTTCTTCTGATTCACCCTCCAGACTTCACCTTCTCCTTCTCCTTCTTCTACTTCTTCTGATTCACCCTCCAGTCTTCACCTTCTCCTTCTCCTTCTTCTGTTTCTTCTGCTTCACCCTCCAGACTTCACCTTCTCCTTCTCTTTCTTCTGCTTCTTCTGATTCACCCTCCAGACTTCACCTTCTCCTTCTCCTTCTTCTGATTCTTCTGATTCACCCTACAGACTTCACCTTCTCCTTCTCCTTCTTCTGCTTCTTCTGATTCACCCTCCTGATTTCATCTTCTCCTTCTCCTTCTTCTACTTCTTCTGATTCACCCTCCTGACTTCACCTTCTCCTTCTCCTTCTTCTGCTTCACCCTCCAGATTTAACCTTCTCCTTCTCCTTCTTCTACTTCTTCTGATTCACCCTCCAGACTTCATCTTCTCCTTCTCCTTCTTCTGCTTCTTCTGATTCACCCTCCAGACTTCACCTTCTCCTTCTCCTTATTCTGCTTCTTCTCATTCACCCTCCAGACTTCACCTTCTCCTTCTCCTTCTTTTGCTTCTTCTGATTCACCCTCCAGACTTCACCTTCTCCTTCTACTTCTTCTGCTTCTTCTGATTCACCCTCCAGACTTCACCTTCTCCTTCTCCTTCTCTGCTTCTTCTGATTCACCCTCCAGACTTCACTTTCTCCTTCTCCTTCTTCTGCTTCTTCTGATTCACCCTCCAGACTTCACCTTCTCCTTCTCCTTATTCTGCTTCTTCTGATTCACCCTCCAGACTTCACCTTCTCCTTCTCCTTCTTCTGCTTCTTCTGATTCACCCTGCAGACTTCACCTTCTCCTTCTCCTTCTTCTGCTTCTTCTGATTCACCCTCCAGACTTCACCTTCTCCTTCTCCTTCTTCTACTTCTTCTGATTCACCCTCCTGACTTCACCTTCTCCTTCTCCATCTTCTAATTCTTCTGCTTCACCCTCCAGACTTCAACTTCTCCTTCTCCTTCTTCTACTTCTTCTGATTCACCTCCAGACTTCACCTCTCCTTCTCCTTCTTCTGCTTCTTCTGATTCACCCTCCAGACTTCACCTTCTCCTTCTCCTTATTCTGCTTCTTCTGATTCACCCTCCAGACTTCACCTTCTCCTTCTCCTTCTTCTGCTTCTTCTGATTCACCCTGCAGACTTTACCTTCTCCTTCTCCTTCTTCTGCTTCTTCTGATTCACCCTCCAGACTTCACCTTCTCCTTCTCCTTCTTCGGCTTCTTCTGATTCACCTTCCAGACTTCACCTTCTCCTTCTCCTTCTTCTACTTCTTCTGATTCACCCTCCAGACTTCACCTTCTCCTTCTCTTTCTTCTGCTTCTTCTGATTCACCTCCAGACTTCACCTTCTCCTTCTCCTTCTTCTGATTCTTCTGATTCACCCTCCAGACTTCACCTTCTCCTTCTCCTTCTTCTGCTTCTTCTGATTCACCCTCCTGAATTCACCTTCTCCTTCTCCTTCTTCTACTTCTTCTGATTCACCATCCTGACTTCACCTTCTCCTTCTCCTTCTTCTACTTCTTCTGCTTCACCCTCCAGACTTCACCTTCTCCTTCTCCTTCTTCTACTTCTTCTGATTCACCCTCCAGACTTGACCTTCTCCTTTTCCTTCTTCTACTTCTTTTGATTCACCTCCAGACTTCACCTTCTCCTTCTCCTTCTTCTGCTTCTTCTGCTTCACCGTCCTGACTGCACCTTCTCCTTCTCCTTCTTCTACTTATTCTGCTTCATCCCCCTGACATCACCTGCTCCTTCTCCTTCTTCTGCTTCTTCTGATTCACACTCCTAACTTCACCTTCTCCTTCTCCTTCTTCTGCTTCTTCTGATTCACTCTCCTGACTTCACCTTCTCCTTCTCCTTCTTCTGCTTCTTCTGATTCACCCTCCAGACTTCACCTTCTCCTTCTCCTTCTTCTGCTTCTTCTGATTCACCCTCCAGACT
>NW_028227077.1:0-17249 GCF_052327205.1 Somniosus microcephalus
AGTAGAGGGAGGTGCTAAGACGTCTCCTTTTTCGAATTCAAGGCCGTCCACACCTGCTGTGTTTGTTTGTTATGTTTTGGTTAGTCTCGCCGGCTTGCCAGACAGTTATCTGTTAGTTTGTTAGTTATGCTTTCTGTTGCCATTACGTTGTCATGCTGGAAGGAAGCACTTTTTTGAAAATAAAGAAAATGGTTTATTTACAATGGAGCTGTAGACTATTTACAATCGTGATGGCCTTCATAGGCTTACTGCGAACCGAAGGGCGCTGTTCCAATCACAGCCAGCATTCCGTCAGAGGGGCCTAGAACCGAGTCCTTATGAGCCTCTGACGAACGGCCCTTCCAGTTTCTGGAGCCCACCCATGTTCCTCCTCCTCCTCCTCCTCCTGCTCCTCCTCGTCTGCATGCTCCTCCTCCTCCTCCTCCTCCTCGTCCGCCTGTTCTGCTGGACCTTGAGGGTCGGCTGGCATTGGCTGGGTGCGTCGAATGGCCAGGTTGTGGAGCATGCAGCAGACAACGACGATACGCGCCACATGCTCCGGCGAGTACTGTGGGGTGCCCCCCGAATGGTCGAGACAACGGAAACGCTGCTTCAGCACACCAATTGTGTGCTCCACAATGTTCCTGGTCGCCTGATGGCTGTTGTTGTAATGCTCTTCTGCCGGGGTGCTGGGCAAACGGAGCGGGGTCATGAGCCATGGGCAGAGAGGATAGCCCTTGTCGCCAAGAAGCCAGCCTCGTGGGTGAGCTGGGGCCTCAAAAAGGTCAGCCACTGAGGTCTGCCGCAGGATGAACGTGTCGTAGCTGCTGCCAGGGAATTGTGCGTTGACCGCCATGATCATCTGCCGGTGATCACAGGCCAGCTGCACATTGAGGGAGTGGAACCCCTTGCGGTTGCGGAACTCCTCAGGATTCTGTAATGGCGCCCGCAAAGCCACGTGTGTGCAATCAATGGCCCCCTGCACCATGGGGAAGTCCGCAATAGCCGCGAAGCCCTGCGCGCGCTCCCCCTGCTTCTCCAGGGTCACAGGGAAGGTGATTAATTCACGCCTCCTTCTATAGAGGGCAGCTGTCACTTGCCGGATGCAGCAATGCACCGCAAATTGTGAAATATTTGCTATGTCCCCAGTTGCTGCCTGAAACGAGCCGCTGGTGAAAAAGTTGAGGGCAACAGTGACTTTGACGGCCACCAACAGAGAGGTCCTGCACCGTAACCGCGGCTGCAGATCTTCAGCAAGTAGGTGGCACAGCTCAGTCACAACACCCTTACCAAATCTGAGCCTTCGCAGACACTGCTCCTCGGACATGGCAAGGTATGAGACCTGCTGCCTGAAAACCCTGGTAGCATATGGTCGGATTTGGCGACGTCCATTGCCCCGCCTCCTTCTGGCCAATCCCGGCCCTCTCTCCCTCCGTCTCTGTGCCCTTGCCAGTTGTTCAGCCAGGAGGACGTTCCCCTCCAAAGCAGCTCCCATTATTATGTCAGACGAGTAAGACGCAGTAATCTCTCACGATCAAACTGTTCTGGACAGGGCTGAAGGTCCCAAGGCTCCGCTGGCTCAATGAGAAGAACTCTCTGCAACTGAAGGTCTGCAACTCTCTCCAGCAGCGAGCAGGATGGCCAGCCCAAATGGCTGCTGCTTTTATACTAGTGCTGTCCCCTTTAAAGAGCGCCCCCCGAGTCCGAGAAGGACCTGGTAATGTTCCATCCAACTGTCACTAATAGCGCCAGGCGGAACGGAGGGGGGCGCCACTGAATTTCCGGTCCGGGGTGCCAAAAAGGCGTTGCACACTGAAATGACGTCATGATCTGCCTGCGCCCGCTCGCGGGCGCAAAGAGTTAGCGCCGGCGCTAAAAGGCTACTCAATATGGCAGGAAGCACTGGGTTCACTGCGCCCGCCCGAAAATTGGGTAACGCCCCAAATCTCGGGCTCTTTAGGCGCTAATCGCTGGCGCTACCAACCAAATTTCTCCCCCAAAGTGTTAAAAGTTTGAATCCCAAACAGAACCCGCCTCCAACCCACCCACTTCTGGTTTTAACGGAGGTGGAACTGGGGACAGGCAGCCAACCCGCTCCCAGGAGACGGGTCATCCATTTAAATATGAGGCAGGCAGCCTCTGATTTAGCCTACATTTTGAATTTAACTTTAGCTGATCGGGTTTTCCAGGCCTCGTGAAACACGCCAGCTAAAGTAAGGCGAGGACTGCTGGATCCAGGAGGTAAATGCCTTTGCACTTACCTCCTGGATCCAATTTCCCTGCCTAACCCATCCCCCCACGATGCCTCCAATCCCTCCCCCAGGCCTCCAACACCCCCCCTCCCCACAACGAGGCCTTCCCCCCACCCCCCCACCCCCATGCTGCTCCTGCCCCCCGGTGCTGTTCCTGGCCCTGATCATCAGCAGCTCCCAGCCCTCTGATGATCACCACCCCCCCCCCCCCCGCCCTCTCTGGACCTCCAATGATCAATCCCGGTTCTCCTGGATTTCCAGACCACTTTGGAGCCTCCCCACTCCCAACCTAGCTCCCCATTAAAATTCAGGCCAAAGTTTTGCAAAGTGGGCAACAAAGAAAACTTACATTCTTCATGAGAACAGATGCATGGAAAACTGGGTATAAAGTTGGTGTGCTCACATTCTTTTCAAATTCATCAGATAATTTTTTTTGCTGGGGAGGGAAAGAAAGAGAAATAAAATTATTTGATACAAGACATGATTTTAAGATGATAAATGTACATGGTTACAAATGAAAATTATGAAAATATGAGTTTATAGTCTTGCCCTAATGCATATATGGATATTTGAGACTGAATGTGATCTTTCGTAGCAATCAAAGGGTAAATTTTCTGACTTCACACTTCCAGTGGCGAACCTCACCCACTAAGAACGCATATTACAAATTTTAAATAAGATACCAGACAGCCTTTAGCCCCACATATAGCCACCATTCTGTGGTACACCTCCTGTAGCAAGACCTCCAAATTTTCAACACCAAAGGCAGGGGTATTGTCCACATTGCCTCCGCTGTACAACTGTGAACAGTTAATCCATTTACATCTCCCCAACCCTGATCATCATTCAATGACTGCTGTTATATTAGTTGGACAAGTGAGGAGAGGCAATATAAACTAAATGGTACAATTTTAAAGGGGGTGCAGGAACAGAGAGACCTGGGGGTGTATGTAAACAAATCTTTGAAGGTGGCAGGACAAGTTGAGAAGGCTGTTAAAAAATCATACGGGATCCTTGGCTTTATAAAGAAAGGCTTAGTCCCTGATATTTATGGGGAGGCGGGAAAGGAGCGGGGGCGCGTGTTTGCAGGGAGGGAATCCCAGAAATGCCGGGACCACAGAGGTCCTGTCGATTTTAATGGCAGGACCTGATTTTCATTTATTTACTCCATTTCCACCCCAGCAGCCGGCCAGATTGAGAGGCTGCTGGGCAGGAATCACAGTGACAGAAGGTCGTAGCCGGGTAACGTTGGAAAAGGTCCCCGGCAACTGGCAAAGATCGTGGGGTTGGTGGAGGGTATCAGACCGGCAATCAGGAGAAAGGGGGACCAGGACAGCGCGCGGGTTTAGAGTGGGGGGGGGGGCGTTAGCCAGTCGCTGCGGAAGTTTTTCTTGAAGGGCTGTGGGAAACAGATTCAATAATAACTTTCAAAAGGTAATTGGATAGATACTTGAAGGGAATAATTTGCAGGGCTATGGGGAAAGGGCAGGGGAATGGAACTAACTGGATGGCTCTTTCAGAGGGCTAGTACAGGCACAATGGGCCGAATGGCCTCCTTCTGTGCTATACCATTCTATGATCCTATGTATGGGAGCCTGTGTTAACAGAAGCCTTCATTATGGCACCTGCGTCACAGCCCGAGCTGAGATCAGCTAACTCAGTACAGATGTTGTTGAAACTGGGGCCTTCCTGATCTGTAGAGCTCAGCTCTTCACCAGTAGTGTTGACAACTGACCGGTTTTTAAAATTGCCACTGTTGACTAATGGTATCGTGGCCATTTTATAAAGGCTTACCACACGTTATTTACAGAACACAAGCACTGTATTTCTGGCTAAAACAGTCAACAAGCAACTGCAAGCAATTATGAAAATCTGTTTGGACCAGTGAAAAGCTAGCCAGGTGGCAAACCTACACAACAACAACAACAACTTGCATTTATATAGCACCTTTAACACAGTAAAAATGTCCCATGGTGTTTCACAGGAGCGCTTAGCAGACAAATTTGACACCAAGTCTCATAAAGAGATGTAAGGGTACGTAACAAAATCTTGGTCAAAGAGATATATTTTAAGGAGCAACTTCAAGGAGAGAGAGGGAGAGATGTGGAGAGATTTAGGGACGGAATTGCAGAGCTTAGGACCTAGTCAGATGAAGGCACAGCCGCCAATGGTGGAGTGATGAAGATCAGGGATTGCAAGAGGCCAGAATTGGAGGAGCACTGAGATCTCAGAGGGTTGTAGGGTTGGAACAGCTTACAAAGATGGAAGGGGCGAGACCATGGAGGGATTTGAACACAAGGTGAGAATTTTGGATAAACTCAAGATAACGGAGGGTGGAAGATGGGAGGCCGACCAGGAGTGTGTTGGAATAGTCAAGTCTGGAGGTAACAAAGGCATGGATGAGGGTTTCAGCAGCAGATGAGCTGAGGCGGGGTAGAGACAGGCGATATTACGGAGGTGGATGTAGGCACTCTTGGTGATGGTGAGGATATGGGGTTGGAAGCTCAGCTCAGGGGCAAATAGGATGTGAAGGTTGCGAACAGTCTGGGTCAGCTTCAGACAGTGGCCAGGAAGGAGGATGGAGATAATTGGGAATCTCACTGAGCCATCGATGGAGTGTACAGATCCATTTCTAAGTGCAGTGCAGGTATTTTCACAATGCCATTAGTAATACTGTGTTCTTAGCAAGCCCAAAACTTCATCACAACAATTAACAAGATGTAAAATTATCAGCAAAATTAAAACCTTAAACAATCGCTCTAATGCAGCAAGGTCCTTTTGTCGCTTTTTTTTTTGTTGCTCAGTAAATGATTCTTTAGCAGTAGAGTTTTCTTCATCAAGTGAAAATTGCAAGGAAGAATTCTGTAAAAAGAAAATTAAAGCATTCATTATTTTGAAACGTCTTTTCGAATACTGTTCTGATTCTAATCAAATTGGTACGAGGACAAGTAATATCTTTGATTAGCTTAGAGGGAATCATGGTTTAAAAAATTCCAATTGTTCATCATTTTAAGATTGGATATATGTTTGTGTAGCAGGACCATGGGATAGGCGGGGTGAAATTGGTCCACGATTCGGGTACGTAGTGAATTACCGCCTGTTTGCAATGCGCCCATTTTCTTATTCATGGAATTCAATGGAAAAGTAAACCGGGCACAGAGTAAAATTTGCTGCCGATTCGCTATGAGTCCATTTCACGCTATTGGCGTAGACTATGTTCATCCCCTGGATATTGCACAGTTTGAGTGTTAGATGCATGTAGAAAGTCATAAATTGTATTTGGTTTCTAGAATCTATAAAGAATAACCGGTAGGTCTCGATTCAGTAATAAGTACATACATTAAATGGGTGGAAATAATTTACTAGGTAATTCCTGTTATAGTTTGTTAAAACAGCAGATTAAACGTGGACAGCCTCTGGTGCATACAACTAAGAATACACACGGTATACCTGTAGTGTATGTGCCTTTAAGAGCCCCATGTGTACTGTAATGCCAGTAATGGCCACTCGGGCTATATAAGCCTGTATATTGTGTTGTATCAGTTAGTTCCCCTCCAGACTTTGTTTAGTAAACACCTGTGAAACCAACTCCTGTCTTCAGTGTCCCTATCAACACACAGACACAACAGTGGCGACGAATTGGAAATGGACTTACCTGCAATTCGGCAGCACCTCAAGGACATCGATTCCTCTGGCGTCCAAAGTTGAAAAGAAAAAGAAAAAGCTGTGGTTTCACCAGCTAGCCAAGCTGGTGGCAGGTACTGCAATAATCCTTCTTGGGCGTCGGGCTGGGGTTCCAGCGGCTGGCTCTGCAGCTAGGCCAAGCAGCGAAAGCGGAGGCAAGCAGTAACAGACGGGGAGGGAGCACTCGGGAGACGGCCGGCGCTGCAAGCAGGTCGGCGTTCAGACCTAGAGAGAGAGTCCGGCGGGAACGAGTCTCCAACTGTAAATAAATAAATAAAAAGAACGGAAACCACGGGAAACAGCGTTGTCATCGGCAGCAGCGGCGGGGAAGCACGGGAAGCGCCATTTTTTTTCTAGGATGCCTAAGTCTGGCAATATTGATCCTTTTGATAACAAGATAGAGGATTGGACCACATATGTGGAAAGAGTGGCGGTATATTGCACCGCAAATGGAATAGAAGATGAAAAAAATCTTCAGTACTTCTAAATCTAATGGGCGCAAAGACATATAAGCTGTTACGAAACTTAATCACTCCAGCCGAACCAATGGACAAGAATTTTAAGGAGATTGTTGATACCCTACACTGCCAATTCGGGGCAGGACTGGCAGATTCTCTACGAGACAAATTCGTCTGCGGTCTCCTAAATGAAGGAACTCAAAAAAGGCTACTTTCTGAGAAAGATTTGACACTGGACAAGGCTTTCAGTGCAAGAGGAGCTGCAGAAGTACAGCAAAAGCCACAGGACTTCGGCACCCATGAAATGACACGGGGTTTCGAGAGATGTTATCGCTGCGGCAGATCCACCCATGACCAGAGGGACTGCTGGTTCAAGGACAAAGCATGCAGGCAATGCGGAAAGATGGGACACATTACACGTGTATGCCGATCTGGAAACAAAAAATCCACTAACAGAAAAAAAATCAATAAGGAAAAGCACAGAAAGGTACAAATGATGACAGACAGTAGCTCCGAAGACCAGAAGAGCGATAGCGACTCCGGAAACAAGAGACTAAGCTCTCTCAAATTACATAATGTAATTGCCAAAGAAGATTACCAGATCATTTGGGTTACCCTCACAATAGCAGGGTCCCCAGTTAAAATGGAGCTAGATACAGGATCAGCTCTGACCGTCATAAATCGACGGGATTACGAGCGGCTATTTCCGCATATACCTCTAAAAGACACATCCATTATCTTGAAAACATATACGGGGCAGAAAGTATACCCCAAAGGAAAAATAAGGGTGCCTGTTGTATACAACGGCAAGGAAATACAGAAGTTGTATTTATACGTTCTACAAGATGGTGGTCCACCGCTGTTGGGACGTGAATGGATCAGGAAAATACGTTTAGACTGGCACTCCATTCAGGCACTGACGGTGACCAGTAAGGAAAAAAATGATGATGACGTCATACCTGAACGATTAAAAGGCATCTTGGCCAACGCCAAGGAAGTGTTTCAAGAGAAACTAGGAACCTTGAAAGGCATCACCGCCTCAATAAAAGTGGAAGATGCGGCAATTCCCAAGTTTTTTAAGGCAAGGCCGGTGCCATACGCAATTCGTCCAGCAGTCGAGGCAGAGCTGGAGAATTTGGAAAAGGCAGGCGTATTATCCAAAATAGATTGGAGCGAGTGGGCAACACCCATCGTCCTGGTCATGAAGAAAACGTTGAATAATGATAAATCTGAAGAACAGAGAAAAATTCGCATCTGTGGAGACTTCAAGGTGACTGTAAACCCGGTCCTTCACATGGTACAGTATCCTCTTCTGAGGATAGAAGATATTTTCGCCTCACTATCCGGAGGGAAACGTTTCACCAAAATTGACTTGGCACAGGCATATCTACAGGTGGAGGTTGAAGAGGCCTCTAAAAAGTATCTCACGATAAATACACACAAAGGCCTATACCAGTACAATCGACTGGTTTTCGGAGTAGCATCCGCTCCAGCTATCTGGCAAAGAGCTATGGAGCAAGTCCTCCAAGGGATTCCGGGGACTCAATGCTACCTAGACGACATCCTTGTAACAGGAGAAAACGACAACGAGCACCTTGCCAATTTGGAGCAGGTGCTCACTAGGCTGAGAGAACAGGGCCTACGAGCAAATTGCCCCAAGTGCGAATTTTTCCAGAATCAAATATCATATTGTGGCCACATAATTAATAAGAAAGGGTTGCATAAGTCACCTGAAAAAATTGAAGCGGTCATAAAAGCCCCAGCACCTGAAAATGTTTCACAATTAAGGTTGTTCCTGGGATTAATAAATTACTATCATAAATTTTTACCGAACTTATCAACTCTTCTACACCCTCTTAATGAACTGCTACAAACAGGAGTAATTTGGAAATGGAGCGAAGACTGTAAACGTGCCTTCCATAAATGCAAAGACTTAATCACGTCCAAAGAAGTTTTGGCTCATTACAACCCATCACTGCCAATCAGACTGGCGTGCGATGCATCCCCTTACGGCGTAGGAGCAGTATTATCGCATAAATTCCCTGATGGCTCGGAACGGCCGATAGCTTTTGCGTCACGCTCATTGAACTCAGCTGAGCGTAACTATGCCCAAATCGACAGGGAAGCACTCAGCCTGGTATGGGGAGTGAAGAAATTCAACCATTACCTACACGGACAAAAATTTACCTTGTTGACTGACCATCAACCACTCATCTCCATATTCAAACCTAAAAAGGGTGTTCCCATTATGACAGCGCAAAGGCTACAGAGGTGGTCCCTTTTTCTAGGGGCACACCAATACAACATAGAATACAAAGGATCAAAACAGCATGGGAATGCTGACGGGTTATCGCGCCTACCGTTGCCAACGGTAGAAGAAGCACCTACCGTAGACCCAGTGGAGATTTTCCACTCTACCATAGTCGAATGTCTACCAGTAACAAATTCTGCCATTGAAAGGGAAACTAGAAATGACCCGACTCTCTCACGAGTCTACGATTTAACAGTGAAGGGATGGCCAGCACATGGTGAACCACTGTTACCAGCATTCTCGCAAAGAAGAGAACAGCTGTCAGTGTGCCGAGGAACCTTGATGTGTGGATCCCGAGTGGTGATTCCACCCAAACTCCAGGATAAAGTTCTAAAGGAGCTTCACGAGGGGCATCTGGGTGGAGTGAAAATGAAGAACCTAGCCAGGGCGTTTGTATGGTGGCCAGGTATCGATGGAGACATCGAAGAAATGGCCAAGAGCTGCCTCGGGTGCCAGAAGGTCCAAAACGCTCCACCACAAGCCCCTCTACATCCATGGGAGTGGCCCTCATCCCCCTGGCAAAGGGTGCACATTGACTTTGCTGGTCCATTTATGGACTCAATGTTCTTAATCGCGGTTGATGCACACTCCAAGTGGCCGGAGGTAATAAAGATGTCCTCCACCACCACGGAAAAAACCATCACAGTATTAAGGACCATATTTGCCAGGAATGGGCTGCTGGAACAGATCTGTTCTGATAATGGACCGCAATTTGTGTCCGAAGAATTCAGGAAGTTCTTAAAAAACAATGGGGTTAAGCACTACACGTCCGCCCCATACCATCCCGCCACCAATGGATTGGCTGAAAGGTTTGTCCAGACCTTCAAGAAGGCCATAAAGGCCATGGGTAATGAAGACATAAAACTTCAGCACAAGGTGAATAACTTCTTGTTCGCATACAGGAATGCAACACATATGGTTACAAACCAAACTCCCGCCATGATGTTCTTCAATAGAAACCTAAGATGCCGGCTGGATTTGATCAAGCCAAACATCAGAAGGGACGTGGAGAACCGGCAATTTCAAGGCATGAATGAAAGGCCAACTAGAACCTTCCAGATAGGTCAACAAGTTTTGGCCCAGGACTACCGTACCGAGAAATGGCAGCCTGGAACTATCTGCACATGACCAGGACCGCTGATGTATACCGTAGACATCGGAGAAAGCATAATAAGGCGCCATGCTGACCAAATCATAGAGTCATCCGAAAAGGGACAACCTACACCACAACTCTATACGCCTAATGATGAAGTAGAGATACCCATATCTACCTCCGATCCAGTGATACTGGAACCCGATGAACACGACACTGGCATTCAAGCCGAATCAGCCTTGCCAAAAGAACCTACTACACCACCAGAAACTATTACATCACCGAGGCATTATCCGGACCGAGTCAGGAAGCCTCCAGAGAGACTGACTTATAATTAATTAACTGCCGCAATGTGTAGATTATTTTTTCTTGTAACATGTAATTAATGATTACTTAAAATATTATGTGCTGGTTGGCTAAAAGGGGAGGAATTGTAGTGTATGTGCCTTTAAGAGCCCCATGTGTACTGTAATGCCGGTAATGGCCACTCGGCCTATATAAGCCTGTATATTGTGTTGTATCAGTTAGTTCCCCTCCAGACTTTGTTTAGTAAACACCTGTGAAACCAGCTCCTGTCTTCAGTGTCTCTATCAACACACGGACACAACAATACCTGTCAGCATCAAATAAATCCTTCACAATCTTCAGAGTACTGGAGACGTGTGAGGGGAAGTGAATTATTCCACATTGTATGAACCTACCCAAAGACAGCTTCGAGGGATGAGGCACTTTTGGGCCGTGAATTTAATAGCGCTGAGGGGGCGGGTCCGCTGTCAAAATAGCAAAGATTGACAGCGGGTAGGATACAATTCAGCTGGTTAAATGGCTTGTTAAGAGCCAATTTAAGTCTTTTTTGAGGCTTACTTCTAGGCCTAGAAACTTACCAGCCTCGCCAAGGCGCCGGAAGTAGCGCCCCAGAAAAAGTCGCGGCCGGCCGCCGCAAATTCAGTTTGCACGCCCCAGAGGGAAGTGCGGCGCTACTCGAGGCGCCTCGCATCCCTCTTCAGGCGCTGCAACTGAAGTTCGCAGCGCAACGTGCCGCAGCGCCACACGCTGCGGCACAGTGCGCTGCGGTACTGCAGGCCTTCCTCCCCTTCTTAAAGGGGAGGGGCCTGCTGCAGCGCGCTCGAAGAGCGCGAGTGCCGGCAAAAGAGGAGAAGTGCCGGGCTCTTGGGACACAGCTGGCACTCCGCGGGGCAGGGGGCTTAGGAGGCCGGGGATGGCAGCGCGGAAAGGTGCTGGCAGGCGGCCAGCAAAAAAAATGGCCGCCCCGCACCTCAGCGCCTCTACCGCCGCAGGTAGGCCCCCCTGAACCGGTCGCAAATTGCGACCAGCGTTACAGCAGGGGGCGCTACCAAATTTCGCGATTGGGATGGTAGCGGGGCGCTGCGCACACCGATGACGTCATCGGTAGCGGCGCAGCGCTAACGGCTAGCACTGCCATTAGTGTCCTGCTAAATTTAGCGGGAGGCGTGGCCAGTGGCATAAAACCCACTAAGTGCCCTCTTTGGGCGCTAACGGGTGGCGCAGCCCACTGAATTTCTAGGCCCTAATTTTACATTCTTCCCCACAGGTTACCCGCAGTTCGGGGAACACACCAGCTCAACCTGTCGTGTTTTGAGTCTGCTCTGATGTTTGTGAAAAGCTGACAGCTGCAGAAGTGGTGTCAAGGATGCCATGTTGCTGATGGTGAGTTTCAGAGCATAGAAAATGTTGGTTACTGCATTTTTAATACATATAGAGATTTCTTTAGCTTACAAGTTTTTAGATTCAACTGTATGGCCAGTGCTACCTCGTTGGGAGAACTTCACTCACCATTGACAGATCGCTTCTGTCATCTCACCTGCAGCTGCCATCTATTGCAGCAACATCGAAGCCATTGAAACAATCAGACCTTAGTCTTCCGAATCCTTCCACGATCAGCCCCAACAACAACATCACCAGGCCCACCAACATCACCAACAACATTACCAACCTTCTCTGCCATCACCTGATGCTGTACTGGACACAGGGCATCAGCCCCTGACAAAATTGCTGCCCGAGAGGCCAGAGATGGCATCACCATGGCCAGATTTTCTTCATTGATGCTGTAAACCCTGGCTGCCACATGATGCGCCAAGTTGACACCATCCCACACCAGCACCGTGAAACTTAGAAAACTCATTGAAACTTATAAAATTCTAACAGGACTAGACAGACTAGATGCAGGAAGGAAGTTCCCGATGGCGGGGGAGTCCAGAACCAGGGGTCACAGTCTAAGAATAAGGGGTAAGCCATTTAGGACAGAGATGAGGAGGAATTTCTTCATCCAGAGAGTGGTGAACCTGTAGAATTCTCTACCACAGAAGGCCGTTGAGGCCAATTCGTTAAATATATTCAAGAAGGAGTTAGATATATTTCTTAAGGCTAAAGGGATCAAGGGATATGGGGAGAAGGCAGGGACAGTGTACTGAGTTTGGATGATCAGCCATGATCTCATTAAATGGCGGAGCAGGTTTGAGGGGCCGAATGGCCTACTCCTGCTCCTATCTTCTATGTTTCTATGTAATGTCCAAGCCATTCCATGCACTCATATTACTATAGCGGGGCGGGGGGAAGTTATGACTGGACAATCACTGGAACTCAATAAAACACTTCTCAAGTTGCGCTCAGATCTGTCCAATAAGGGGCGCTTTTGGAAAAATAGATTTCACTGTATGACAACACATTACCAGAAACTTCACATGGACATTGGCTAAACCTCTCAAGTGCCTACCCTTGTGTGTTGTTAGTTGGTATGCTTGCAGTAGGATAAGGGTGTGTGTGAGGGGTGGCTAGTGAGATGGGGAAGTGATAAAGTAGATAGAGAAGGTTGGGTGGAGGTGCAAGGTAAGTTGGTGTCCTGGGAGGTCTCTTCTGCCCTTAGAAGGGAAGAGAACCTCCCTGCGTGCTGTGACTCCCTCCATATGCATATGGAGGGAGTCACTAGAGAGCCTGGGTGCAAGTGTTCACCTTTGTGCAGTGATTGTCAGTGTTTGCAGCACCTCAATACTGTCAAACACTGACAGAACAACTGTCAAACTCCATGTGGACGTGGTCCCTTTAAGGAAACTGGCTGATGACGTGTCATCAAATGACCTCATCAGACCCGCTTCCTGTTAATTGGCCGGGCTTACCAAGGCCAATCAAGGGAAATCACTTCTGCATAGCGGATGCAGCAGGGAGCGGGACCGGAACCCGGAAACCAGCTGTCCCAGCCCCATCCTACCTCCTTAATTAAATTTACGGCCTTGGTGTCAACCTGCTTCTTTTTCTTCTACCAGGCTCCTGGGAGACTGGAACCTACTCTGCTTGTCTGTTTTTCATATTTCCCTTTCACCTGCATACCCCCCATCCTTTTAGCTATTCACACAACCTCTGACTCACACAGGACTTTTTTTCTTTTATTTATTTCATTATCCCTCTTTTGCAAATATCACCTCTGCCATTTAACCACCTCCTGTTCTCTATTTAAGCATTTACAGGTCATTCTATTTCTTTTCCTCTGTGTGTGTGGGTTTTTTTCACTCCCACTTCCTGTTGTCCTGTTCCTTTCTGAAAGCTTTTAATCTGACAAAGGGTTTGCACACTTGAAACATTTAACTTGTTTGTGCAGATGCTGCCCGACCTGCTGATTGTTTCTGATGCTTTAAATTTCCAGCATCTACAGTTTTTGATTTTTGTTCAAGATAGTTCCCTATTGAGAAGCAAATCAGGGAAATGGGTAAGAAGCTGGGAGGTAGTCTTAGCTTACATCTGTTATCCATTGTCGGAAACACAATTGAGCTTAACATTTCTCAGACATTAAGCTGCGTTTGTTGTCCTGTGGCTTATCATCACCAAATGTAAATCAATGATTTCCCTATTGATACCATACAGCGTGGGGTGAATTTGCACAGTGGTTCTCTCACTCATCCACCATAACTTTATTAATGCCATTTTTTCCAGGGCTCTTCCACCAATGTTACGGCAGACAAGCAGGAGAACCTTCACAGAAATTCACCCCCTGTGTGTTTTGTAAAAGGGGAAACATGATGTTGCCAAAGGTTGGTTGGAGAGGGGGAATCAAAACCGGACAGAGTTTAGAGCAGAGAAATATGAGGTGATACATTTTGGGAGGAAGAATAAGAGGAAATATAGAGTAAATAGTAAAACATTTTAAATGTGTAGGACACAGAGTTAGGGGTTCAGAAATCTTTAAAAGTGGGACTACAAGTTGATAAAGCTGTTAAAAAAAAGCAAATGCGATTTGATTTTATAAATAAGGTCAGAGTACAAAAGCAAAAAGATAATGATAGCTTACACACAAGTCATTGCTAGGCCACAGTTAGAATATTGTGTCCAGCTTTGGACGCTGTCACATTTTGAGATTTTTGCAAATTTGGCCCAGAAGTGATTTTGGATTAATTTATATTTTGATGTTTAATACAAAGTTAACTTGGGTCCACAGGCGATTAAATCACAGGAACACAAGCTACTCAGGTGCTGGATTAGGTCCCTTAGCTGGGGCACAAGATCATAGAATCATAGAATACTACAGCACAGAAGGAGGCCATTCAGCCCATCGAGTCTCAGCCGGCTCTTTCGAAGAGCAATCCAGTTAGTCCTACTTCCCCGCTCTTTCTCCATATCCCTGCAATATTTTCTCCTTCAAGTATTTATCCAATTCCCTTTTGAAAGCTACTATTGAATCTGTTTCCACCAGGCAGTGCATTCCAAATCCTAACAACTTGTTGCATAAAAAAATGTTTCCTCGTGTCGCCTCTGGTTCTTTTGCCAATCACCTTAAATCTGTGCCCACTGGTTATCGACACTTCAGCCATTGGAAACAGTTTCTCTTTGTTTACTTTATCTAAACCCTTCATGATTTTAAACACCTCTATCAAATCTCCTCTTAGCCTTTTCTGCTCCAAGAAGAACAACCCCAGCTTCTCCAGTCTATCCACGTAACTGTAATTCCTTCATCCCTGGAACCATTCTAGTAAATCTCTTCTGTTCCCTCTCTAAAACATTCACGTCCTAAAGTGTGGTGTCCAGAATTAGACACAATCGTCCAGCTGGGACCGAACTGAAGATCAAGAACTTGTTGACAAAACTGTGTTTTTCGTATTCGAGATTAGTTTGTGATAAGGGAGGGGGGGTGGTAATATTCACTTTCATCGCTTGGGCAGTAAACTGGTGAAACAGATCCCTCGCCCATTGTAGAACCCACCCTGATTTTTATTTCCAATCGGGTGGGTTCTATAATGGATGGGCAATCCATTCTGTGAGGTTACCGCCCAGGCACAGAACTTGAAAATTATCCCCAATAAGATTTTTCCAATACTTCTTAGAGAAATTTGCAGCTGTAATGTTAGATTGATTTAATTCACTAAGCACAGCAGAAGGCTTAGCTAAACACGGATGCTTCTGATCTAAGATGATAGTTTGACTGGCAACTCGGTGAGCTGCAGGAGTGTCAGAGGTCAAGTTTTTTTGGCTTCCTCGCACTAGAAGAAGGCAGTTTGCAGTAAGTTTGAGTTTCAAACCGTCAGGAAGGCAGAGAATACTCTTTCTACGAGAGTACCAGTCAGTTCACCAATACTGACAGCAAAGTGAAAGTAGGCTTGTACCAAAGGCAAAGTTTGTGTATTCCATTATTTTTGATGTTAAGAAGAGCAATAGGAAATATATAAACCTTGCTGCAATAATAGTATTCCATTCAGTCGTAAAATTTCACGTAAAATAAACCAGTTTGTTGGTTTACAATTTGCCACATCTCACTGGATTTCTCAGCAGTTTGACTTCTCGAAGATTGCAAGGTCATAGAATTCTTAAATTTATGCTCTCTAGTTACCAACTTACTGACCAGGGGAAATAGTTTTCCTGTATTTACCTTGCCAAAACCGCTTATAATTTTAAACATCTGAAGATCTCCTCTTAATCTTATCTGTTCTAGTGAAAAATGCCCCAGTTTGTCTGGTCTTTACTCATAACTAAAGCTTCTACTTCCCAGTAAAATTTTAGTAAATCTCTTCCGACTGGACTATAGTTATTCCTTTCTCCCTTTTTGAGCAGAGGCATTACATTAGCAACACTCCACTCCTCTGCCACAATTGCCATATCCAAGCATGTTTGAAAGATTGGGATCATAGCCTCTGCTATTTCCTCTCTATCTCCCCTCAGAATTCTGGGATGCACACGATTAGAGTCTCTTTTGTGTAGAGTTTGGAGTCAGTTCTTGATACACTTGATAAAATAAAGCTGGTGTTAGCTGAGCCCATGATGTCTGTTTTATTTTTCACTTAATATGCACTGTAGTTACCCTGGGGGTCTGAGAGAATTTATGCAGAACTTTTCCTTAAGAAATTAAATAGTATGGAGTAGAGTCCATTGTAAGGATATATTGTACCTAGCCTGCAGAATCAGCAGCCTTGATGGGACAAATAGGGGCAGAATTTCTCTTTAGCACTTGAGTGCAAAGCATCACCTGGGTGGAGTGCATAGAGAAATATCAAGTGGGGAGGATCACACACCAATAATGGAGCCTGCCTGATTTTCCCAAGTACGCACCTCCGAGGCAATGCTTTAGATGAACATGCTTAAGAAAGAAGTCTGCCTCACAGTCTTCTCTTGCACTATGTATACTATCTTTAAATTATGAAATGGGGACGAAACAAGACCGTTAAAGTAAAACAAGTTAACCTTTACCAAAACTCAGAACTTATTTTTCACAAATACTGAGGCCCTACTGGAAAATTAAAGGTGAAAGGGGAAAGTCTCATGGGACACAGCAGTTATAATGCAGAGAACAGGAGATGGCACATGATGCATACAAGGCTATTAATGTGTGACTCTTAAAGGGATCGTGTATCTTCCAAATTTTCCTCTTTTAAACAATGAACTAATCTATATAATGTGCAAGATAATTTAATTAGAAAACAATGCATATACTACAGGGGCAATTTCCCAACTTTGGCCTCCAGAAGTGCAAGTCGGAAATTCGATCATGCGCTGCACATGATTTTCTGACAACTAATTTAAACGGTTGGAATATAAATGGTTTGAAAATCAACACCCGAATTTTTGATGTGCACTGACAGTGAGGAAGACTCCCTGACATAAACACAAAGATGGGAAGCTACTCCTTCCAGCTGAAACCTGAAAAATGTACCTTTTACCACTAGAGCTATTTTTTTCAAAAGCATGAATTACACATGTGAATTAATTAATTCAAAAAGTAATATACTAAAAACAATAAATACCTTTTCAGGGTATGCAACAAGAAATAGTTTTTGATCTTCCACATTGGTCACACATTTTTCCAGAAACCCACTGCGAAGAAGGAATTCTTTAACTTCCCCTTCACTTATTTTGAAAGAGTATTCCGAGATGTACAAAATCGAATTAACCTGTGAATAAAATAAAAATTGCCAAAACTGTAAAAGTGCTTATTGAAAGAGAAAATATAATGA